>NW_027316123.1:665000-667500 GCF_026437365.1 Eucyclogobius newberryi
CCTGAGGTCCTCAGAGTCTGAGATGGTTCATATGGCACTAACATGTCTGAGATGTACTTTGGTGCTAGGCCATGGAGAGACTTGTCCACAAGCAGAGCTGCTTTCAAGTCTCTTCTCTGAGCCACAGGGGGCAGTGCAGAGACCTGAGAACAGGACTAATGTGATCGTACTTTTTAGACCCTTAAAAGTCTTGGTCTTGTCTCGGTCTCGGGACCCTGTGGTCACGGGTAAGTCTTGGTCTCAATAGTGCGGCCATGACAATGACACTACGAGCGCTCCTGACAGGGTATCAGCGCTCCTGACAGGGTATCAGCGCTCCTGACAGGGTATCAGCGCTCCTGACAGGGTGTCCCAGGTCAAATGAAGAGGACACATGGGCCTGGTTAGTGCTTGGATGGGAGACTGCTGGAATGCCAGGTGACACAGTGGGACGGTGGCGCAACACTGGCACCGCCCTAAATTGGTTAAGGTCCTATCTGGAAGTACTTTGTTGAAATTGGTAACAGCCTCTCGGACCACATGCCCCTGACCTGTGGGCGCTGACCGTACACATCCTCAATATGTTTCCTTTTATCATTCAGAACAAACAGTTTCATTTCTGTCATCTCTGATTCACTCTTTACTTCTTTGTTTGCAGATTTGAATGGACAATGTGTTTCTGTGATTTACCCTTCGAACGTCATAACTGAGGCTGAGATAAGAATCCAAAATATTTGAAATATGAGTTGTTTTCTTGCCACAGGATCTTACAAAGCACGTTAGGCACCACATTCTTTAACCGCAGATGGTAGAGCTCAAATTTAGGGTTCAAACTTTAAAAACAGCCATTGGGGGCATGTTTTCTGGTGCAGTGGTGTTTATGTTTATGGAAAGACAGCAACGCCGTGTTCTTCTCAGAGGAATGTCCGAGTCCAGCTGTGGAGGCCGTGTCCTCGACAGCACCAAACAGAGCTCAAAGTTCTCTGGGGTCAAATAATAATGACACTATTTATCTCACGGAACATCTCATGTTTGAGGAAACTGCATGTTTAGGCTCTAAATACTTTTTTGTGGGGAAAATAAAAGTGACTGATCTTGCTTGGTTGTGTCTCTGTCATAAGTAAAGATAGATCTGTAAAAAGTGACTCATGAATTTTCCAGGTACTACAAACACAAATAGATTATTTTACATTTTGTTAATTTTAAAGGTTGAATGGACAATTTTTTGGCACAAATCTGAGTCTTATTTCCTGGTGGCGTGGACGGCCGATTAGTCCTGCCACGTATCAATCATAAAACACACCTACCGCTCACCTGCAGCCGCGTCAGGCTCGTCCCCACGTTTCCGCGTGCCTAAGTGCATGGATCTATCATAATATAGTTCCCTCAGTGTACGGGACAAAATGAAGACGGAGAAAGACAGTTCGAGCTGACGCAGAAGTGGACACAAATCTACGGGAGACGAGCGATGTGATGTGATCCGTCGCGCTAATAAACAAACGCACGTGTGTGTTGTATCAGTCCACACGGGGGAGTGGCATGTGCACGGGGGAGTGGCATGAGCACTTCCACCTGCGTTCTCAAATCGCCGAAAAATCATCCATTGCGCCTTTAAAGTGCAATAATGGTCTAAAACGATTTAACGGAAGGAATAGAATACTAATTTAAAAAAAAACAATGCAACCTGACCCACCTGGCCCGAAAAAAATCTCTTCCCAATGAATTTATTTGGCCAGGCCAGTATAATTAAACATCCTTTAAATAGGAAACCATTGTCATGTGTATAATGTTTCTAGTCCCTGATTGTAACGATGCTAGTGCTAATGGAAAGTTAGTAAAAGATAAGAATACATACACATTATTAGACAAATCTTTCCACTAAACACCCCGAGGCTGATGAAGTCCGACCGCTGTGAGTGTGTAGATACAGAGCCAGAGACGTCATTGCTCAAACACTTGTGAGAGAACAGAGAACACTTTTATATATATTTCTGTATTAATTTGTATAAGATTTTTTTTTACACTACTATTTTTGAAACATGGAAGTAAAATAAAGCCCAAATGCAAAAGTGAAGTCAGCAAAGTCCATTTAAAATGACTATAAGCGTGCTCTCTGTTTTAGTTTGTCGTCAGAACACAGCTGCTCCTGCAGGGGGCAGAGGTCAGGGGTCAAGCATGCACAGTCAGTGAGTTCAGATAAGTTCACCACCGGCCCGGGAGTAAAAAGAACTGACCTGGCTTCAGCTTAAATGTCTCTAAATTAGCACAAGCTGTTAGTTCATAACAGTAATGCAATCAAATAAAAAGTACAATAAAGAATATCTTGAGGACCATCCAGTCTTGCACTTGTGATGACAGAGGCTAGTGTCACTACCTCTACAGGGTTTGTGCCAAGTCACGCTAAAACCAATATACTTAAAGATCAGTTTACTGAAAAGAACACTTCAGAAAGGTGGAGTGAAGTAAAGTAATCAACATAAAAACTAACCGGCTCTATGATTAACGGTTTAATTAGTCAGGG
>NW_027316123.1:672500-687500 GCF_026437365.1 Eucyclogobius newberryi
TTACATATATGGAGGTCTTCTGTTTTTATTGGCATGAGGTGGAAGTGGTGTAGTGAGCCTCGTGTTTTCCCATTAACCAGAGGGTTTTCCAACTTTGCAATGATAATGGTCCATAGAAACAAACTGTAAAGGCTGCAAATGTTAGGATCTGGTTCATCAAAAGTCTGGGTGTATTTTATATTTTTATACAATTTTGACATCTTTATTAATATATTTTTGAAAAAAGCACCTTTATTCTAACAGTGATTAGCTGTTAGCATGCTAGGTCCTCAGACCTGGCATTGTGTGGTGCCCAAAGGATCAGACTTCTCAAATACGATTAGCCAGGATCACAACAGGGAACATGTTCTGGCTCAGGCTGTGGAGTGTGTGATGGTCCTACATACATTTAGGTTCATTATCTTTTGTGAACCCAGGATAAAAGTATTTTACTTATTTTTATCCAGACTGGTTACAAAACCTTCTCCAAAATGGTGGTGGGTCATGAAGCCTAAATGTGGACTGGAGCAAAAGACATTTTGATTATTAGCTAGCTACAATTCATGACCACACTAATGCTGCTGATGACAAGTCTGATGAAAGTGAATGTTCCTTTAAAAAACAAAGTCAAATCAAACTTATGTGGAGAGTTTATAGTGTTTACATCTGCATTCAAGATGAGATGAGTTCACCAAATAACTTAAAGGCGCACAATAAAATTGGAACTAAACTAGAATCAAACTATAACTAACTAACTACAAATGGACAAGGTCTTGGCTAAAACAAGGACTAAAACAAGACCAAATTAACCAGGAGAAGTATGAATGCCATATCGACTTGTCCGATGTCAGGAGCTGAGCAGGGATGGGCCGGGTTAGCACTTGAATGGGAGTTGCTGGTGCCACAGGGGGGCAGTAGTGTGCACTGTTGCTGTCGGTTCTCACAGTACCGTACTTTTCGGGCCATACAGCGCTCCTGAATAAAAGCTGCTCCAACAAACTATGGGTCGCTCCTGTAAATAAGCCACAGGTGCCCACGTTGTAACATGAGATATTTACAAAGATAGTGCACGGTAGTAAAAGTAAAAGTAAGTTGTCATTTAACCGCGGGTCTCAAGGCGCACCCGCGGCACAGCGGACCTAATCAGTCAAATTTATCAGTGAATATGAGTTGGATTGTAATAAAACACACAGCAGTTTGAAGTTTAACATACAAAGAATATGTCTGAGCTGTCCCTATTGTCCCCTCTGTCCCCCTCTGTCCTTGATGACTCTGTGTGAGCTGATGTACCTGTGTCTGTGTCTTCATCTGGTTCATCTGCTCCTGAGCTCGTACTTATCCAGTGAATGTTACGTTGTGACATGAGATATTTGTTATATCATATACTGTGCAATACCGTAATATTCATGTCAAATTACTGTCATACTCACATGCAATAATGTCACATTCATGTGCACATAACTGATGTAAATAGAGTGTTTATTTTACCATTATTATTAGTATTATTTTGTCTTACGCTTTTATTTTCTCTTTATTTTCCCCTCCATTCCTTATTAGGAAATGAGGTTTTGTCTATAGGAGTTTTGTTCATAAGAGTTTTTGTTTATAAGAGTTCTTCTATTAAGAGTTTTTAAACTTCCTATAAGTTATCTGTCCTTTCCCCATGTGTGGACAATAAATATCTTATCTTATCTTATCTTATTTACACAGAAATATGGTCCATGTAGTGATGGACATGTGTCTTTTGACCCGTGAGTCAGGGCGGGGCCAGAAGGTCTCATTTCACTGCAGCAGGTTCTAAACTGCAGACCCGTATATCACATGCTGTGCTCCACGTGACTTTGTGTTTAGCCGCATCTAGAGTCACTTCCTCATTAGACTAATTTCTCCGTAAACATGAGTCTGATTGTAAAAAAACACAGCGTTTTGAAGCTTAAAATAAAGAGAACACGACGTGTCCCCTGGACAGTGACCACTGTCCACTGACGTCTTCTACAGTGTGTCAAACACTTGAGTGCCCATTCGCCAGTAAAAATATATACATTAGACGCACCGTTGTAATGACCGCAGGGTTCAAAGCATGTGGGAAAATTAGCGGCTTAAAGTCCAAAAAGTACAATATATTCTATTCAGAGCCTGGTCACTTCATCCTCTGCTCAGTTCATTTAGAACAAAATCCTGATTCTCTCACCTCAGAGTTTCACAGTTTTAAGTTTCACCTATTGATTCTTCAGTTTGTGATATTGTTTTCCTTTTTCTTCTCCTCATGAGCATAACCCTGATGCTCACCTGACCCGGAGATGAACCCTGTGACCAGACTCACATTTCACAGATTGAAGTGTGTATTCTTGGCCTGCCAGGCGACCACAGCTCTAAAAAGACCGTGTTTGCACAAATGTTCACACAGCAGAGGACACAGTGTGTTCCATGACCCTATTTGGATTGGACAGAATTATTTGTATTCATCCTTTTGAAACCAGACAGCGTTTTTGTGAACATTATCTATATGAAAAGTAACCTTCTTATGGTATTCTCCTTTATTGAATGAAAGGAAAACCTGCTCTGTTCTGTTTATGACAACATGTTTAACTCTCTACGTCTTTTGTCCATGTGTCTGGGAGTAAACCTTTGATGGGGACACATGGGGACACATGGGGACACATGGGGACACATGGGGACAGAGGAGCGTCTTCTGTACAGCTCTGGAACACCTCAGGCTGCTGGAGTTGTAAATAATGTCTCAAGAAATCACTCGAGTAAATGCGTATTTGGAAAATCTACTGCACAAGTTCGTGCCGATGTAAATGTTGGGACGATAATGTCAGACGGAGTAAACACGGATCACACCAAATCAGCAGAAACAAACAAAAAAGAGGACAACTAAATCATATCTGGAGAGTACAGCTCGGGCCAATTGCTCCATGACCTTCCCCAGTCTCATCCCCATTTCGTGTTTAAAGACGCAATATGACGCTGGTAATTTGGTCACGTGATCATTCTCCAAAGATCAATAATGACACATGCATTCTTAAATATTATCACAACTTTTAAATGTTACGTATAATTTACATTGTTTGATTTATTAACAAAGAAAATATTGCACTTTGTTTTCCATAACTTCAACACACACACACATACACACACACAGACACACACGCACACACACACACACACACACACACACACACATACACATACACACAGACACACACACACACACACGCACACACACACACACACACACACACACACACACATACACATACACACAGACACACACACACACACACACCAATGTCCAACGATCAGAACTTTCTTATGCTGCAATCCTGTAGCAACTTCTGATGCAATGTTTCAGAATCCTCTTGTAAAAGAACCTCCAACACTATTTTAATCTTTGACACTTTGGACACGTGTGTGTGTGTGTGTGTGTGTGAGTGTGTGTGTGTGTGTGTGTGTGAGTGTGTGTGCGTCTGTGTGTGTGTGTGTGTGTGCGTCTGTGTGTGTGTGTGTGTGTGTGAGTGCGAGTGCGAGTGTGTGTGTGTTTGTGTGTGTGTATGTGTGTGTGTGTGAGTGTGTGTGTGTGTGTAAGTTGAGTGTGTGTGTGCGTGTCTGTGCGTGTGCGTCTGTGTGTGTGTGTATATGTGTGTGTGTGTCACCCTGTGTCCATGAGGCCAGTGCGTGGACACCAGGAGGGGGGAGGTGAGGGGGGGGGAGGTGACAGGAGGGGGAGGTGACAGGAGGTCATGTGCACAGGTTGTGTTCGCGCTCTAGAATCAGATCATGTCATAATGTGTAACGTTTGTTCTTCTCGTGATATATCTGGGATCATCTTTTACAGCTGCAGAAGCAGGAGCTGGATTATTGTCCACACTGAGCTGTGCCAATGCTTGTGATTCTGGCCTTATTTATTTAAAGTGCTAAACACATTTCAAATAGTTTGATTGATTATAAAAACGATATTGGGGCGCTCTACGATCTGACAGACCCACAGACTCTGGAATAAGAGGCGAGAAAGGGCTGTGCCTGGTCTCTCCTCCTGTTTGCTTTGTACTTGGAACCATTGGCCCAATTTATTAGACAATCAGACAATGTTCGTTATATTTGACCAAACCAGACATTTCCAGACCCAATGTGATGCCTTTTCTTTCAAATGGGTCCAATGTTTAGAATAATTTACGTCCAATCTCAAAACTTTCCTGCCTAGCAAAACTCTTGGAGAAGCTAATAAGTACCAGGTGAGTGCTTTCTTAACCAAACATTACATTTAACATATCTACAGTCTAGATTTAGACCAGGGCTTAGTGCTGCTGCCAACGTTATACAGGATGTTCCTGTTGCATTGGACAATCGTGAACCATGTGCTGCTGTTTCTGTTGATCTATCAAAAGCCTTTGATTCACTGGATCACTGGATTCACTGGATCACTGGACTCTCTTGGATCACTGGACTCTCTTGGATCACTGGACTCTCTTGGATCACTGGATTCTCTTGGATCACTGGATTCTCTTGGATCACTGGATTCTCTTGGATTGTCTGGATTCTCTTGGATCACTGGATTCTCTTGGATCACTGGATTCTCTTGGATTGTCTGGATTCTCTTGGATCACTGGATTCTCTTGGATCACTGGATTCTCTTGGATCACTGGATTATCTTGGATCACTGGATTATCTTGGATCACTGGATTCTCTTGGATCACTGGATTCTCTTGGATTGTTTGGATTCTCTTGGATTGTCTGGATTCTCTTGGATCACTGGACTCTCTTGGATCACTGGACTCTCTTGGATCACTGGATTATCTTGGATCACTGGATTCTCTTGGATCACTGGATTCTCTTGGATTGTTTGGATTCTCTTGGATTGTCTGGATTCTCTTAGATCACTGGATTCTCTTGGATCACTGGATTATCTTGGATCACTGGATTCTCTTGGATCACTGGATTCTCTTGGATTGTTTGGATTCTCTTGGATTGTCTGGATTCTCTTAGATCACTGGATTCTCTTGGATCACTAGATTCTCTTGGATGTCTGGATTCTCTTGGATCACTGGATTCTCTTGGATTGTCTGGATTCTCTTGGATCACTGGATTCTCTTGGATCACTGGATTCTCTTGGATTGTCTGGATTCTCTTGGATCACTGGATTCTCTTGGATCACTGGATTATCTTGGATCACTGGATTCTCTTGGCTGTCTGGATTCTCTTGGATCACTGGATTCTCTTGGATTGTCTGGATTCTCTTGGATCACTGGATTCTCTTGGATCACTGGATTCTCTTGGCTGTCTGGATTCTCTTGGATCACTGGATTCTCTTGGATCACTGGATTCTCTTGGCTGCCTGGATTCTCTTGGATCACTGGATTCTCTTGGATCACTGGATTCTCTTGGATCACTGGATTCTCTTGGCTGTCTGGATTCTCTTGGATCACTGGATTCTCTTGGATCACTGGATCCTCTTGGATCACTGGATTCTCTTGGATCACTGGATTCTCTTGGATCACTGGATTCTCTTGGATCACGGGATGCTACTGGGTTCAATACACATTCTATAACATAGTTTGCTTGTTTGGTTGGTTCCAGTGTTCACCGCTTGAGGTCTCAGGACATTTTGATCTTACAATCCCATCGTGTCGACGCAGAGACAGGACAAAAGGCTTTTAACAACTTTGCTCCTGTGGAACAAAACACAGACTTTTTAATTTAAATAATTTTATGCCTTTTAATGATTTTAAAGAACTGGTCAAGGACGACGCTCAGTGCAGATGCTCTTGTTTTATATAATTGTATCTCATATTGTATGTATACATGTGTTTTTATGTATTGATTAATTGTATTGAATGTTGTATTTGTGTTTTAGTGTCCTGTGTGTGTGTCTGTGTGTGAGAGTGTGTGTGTGTGTGTGTGTCCTGTGTGTGTGTGTGTCTGTGTGTGAGAGTGTGTGTGTGTTCTGTGTGTGAGAGTGTGTGTGTGTGTGTTTTCTGTGTGAGTATGTGTGTGTGTGTCAGTGTGTGTGTGTGTCCTGTGTGTGAGAGTGTGTGTGTGTCTGTGTGTGTGTGTGTGTTCTGTGTGTGTGTGTGTGTGTTTTCTGTGTGAGTGTGTGTGTGCGTGTGTGTGAGTGTGTGTGTTAGTGTTTGTGTGTGAGTGTGTGTGTGTGTGTGTGTGTTTGTGTGTGAGTGTGTGTGTGTCCTGTGTGTGTGTGTGTCTGTGTGTGTGTGTGTCCTGTGTGTGTGTGTCCTGTGTGTGTGTCTGTGTCTGTGTGTATGTGTCCTGTGTGTGTGTGTGTGTGTGTGTGTATGTGTGTCCTTTGTGTGTGTGTGTGTGTGTGTGTGTGTCCTGTGTGTGTGTGTGTGTCTGTGTGTGTGTGTCTGTGTGTGTGTGTGTGTCTGTGTGTGTGTGTCCTGTGTGTGAGTGTGTGTCCTGTGTGTGTGTGTGTGTGTGAGAGTGTGTGTGTGTGTCCTGTGTGTGTGTGTGTCTGTGTGTGAGAGTGTGTGTGTGTGTGTCTGTGTGTGTGTGTGTGTGTGTCTGTGTGTGAGAGTGTGTGTGTGTGTGTGCGTGTGTTTTCTGTGTGAGTGTGTGTGTGTGTGTTCTGTGTGTGTGTGTGTGAGAGTGTGTGTGTGTGTGCGTGTGTTTTCTGTGTGAGTGTGTGTGTGCGTGTGTGTGAGTGTGTGTGTTAGTGTTTGTGTGTGTGTGTGAGTGTGTGTGTGTGTGTGTGTGTGTGTGTTTGTGTGTGAGTGTGTGTGTGTGTGTGTGTGTGTGTCCTGTGTGTGTGTGTGTGTCTGTATGTGTGTCCTGTGTGTGTGTGTGTCTGTGTGTGTGTCCTGTGTGTGTGTGTGTCTGTGTCTGTGTGTGTCCTGTGTGTGTGTGTGTGTGTATGTGTGTGTGTCCTTTGTGTGTGTGTGTGTGTGTCTGTGTGTCCTGTGTGTGTGTGTGTGTGAGTGTGTGTCCTGTGTGTGTGTCTGTGTGTGTGTGTGTGTGTGTGTCTGTGTGTGTGTGTGTGTGTCCTTTGTGTGTGTGTGTGTGTGTGTGTCTGTGTGTGTGTGTGTGTTGTTTATTTTGTGTTGTGTTTTAACATGAAAAAGAGAACTTTTATCATTGGGTTTTTCCTGTATAAATAAATCAAATGAAATTAATGAATAGAAATTAAATGTACAAAAACTGAAAAAAAAATGATATGATTCTGGCGACGCCCTTTTTGACCTTTTAAAAAGATCCTCCCATTCAAAGACAAACGGAATCTCTCAGATATTTAGGTGTGGTACTCCATAAATATCTATCAAAAAAAAATTTCAATCGAAAAATGTACTCTTACTCCATATTTCAGTTTATATCTTTATATCAAAGGATTGAAAAAATATTCTAGATTCTCCCAATATCCAATAGCCTCAAATTCACTTTAAAACTCAACAACTATCGAAAGAAAAAGGAGGTTAGGGTTTAGTCGGACAAGATAAGATAAGATAACATTTATTTGTCCCACAATGTGGAAATTCCAGTGTTGCGACACAGATTAAGTACAGAAGTATAATAATACAAAATAAGAAAATAACTTAACTAAAACTCATTTGATTCTTTCTTCATAGTTTTGGCCGGGGTGCGACTTGTACTTATATTTATACTTGTATACTTATACTCAGGAGCGACTTATATGTGATATTATTTGTTATTTTCACACTTGCAACTGCATTTCAGACTCATATATGTTTTTCTTCTCTATGATACATTTTTTGGCAGCTGCGACTGAAACTGTCACTTCAACAATACTTTTACGCACGATTCACTCTGTGCACTGCATCTGTCACTTCAGCTGCACGTGTCATGTACATAATGAGTCTTTTTCATCCCATCCTAGATTTAAATGTGTTTCTGTCCATTGACAATGACAATAAACCTTTTATGAATTTGCTATAATTATTTGTCTTCTATAATGTGGAAGCTCGAGCCCTCACGTTCCCTTCAGGCACGACAGTGGAGACACTTCAGACTCACAGGGAACCGTCCTACTGACCGTCCTACTGACCGTCCTACTGACCGTCCTACTGACCGTTCTACAGACCGTCCTACTGACCGTTCTACTGACCGTCCTACTGACTGTCCTACTGACCGTTCTACAGACCGTCCTACTGACTGTCCTACTGACCGTTCTACTGACCGTCCTATTGACCGTCCTACTACTGACCGTCCTACTGACCGTCCTACTGACCATTCTACAGACCGTCCTACTGACCATTCTACTGACCGTTCTACTGACTGTCCTACTGACCGTTCTACTGACCGTCCGTCCTACTGACCGTCCTACTGACCATTCTACTGACCGTCCTACTGACCGTCCGTCCTACTGACCGTCCTACTACTGACCATCCTACTACCGAACGGACCATTTCTGTTTCACACTCTCAGAAGTCAACCAGGACTAAACCTGGACTAAACCAGAAGTAAACCTGGACTAAACCAGAAGTAAACTAGGACTAAACCAGAAGTAAACTAGGACTAAACCAGAAGTAAACCAGGACTAAACCAGAAGTAAACTAGGACTAAACCAGAAGTAAACTAGGACTAAACCAGAAGTAAACCAGGACTAAACCAGAAGTAAACTAGGACTAAACCAGAAGTAAACCAGGACTAAACCAGAAGTAAACTAGGACTAAACCAGAAGTAAACTAGGACTAAACCAGAAGTAAACCTGGACTAAACCAGAAGTAAACTAGGACTAAACCAGAAGTAAACTAGGACTAAACCAGAAGTAAACCAGGACTAAACCAGAAGTAAACTAGGACTAAACCAGAAGTAAACTAGGACTAAACCAGAAGTAAACCAGGACTAAACCAGAAGTAAACTAGGACTAAACCAGAAGTAAACCAGGACTAAACCAGAAGTAAACTAGGACTAAACCAGAAGTAAACTAGGACTAAACCAGAAGTAAACCTGGACTAAACCAGAAGTAAACTAGGACTAAACCAGAAGTAAACTAGGACTAAACCAGAAGTAAACCTGGACTAAACCAGAAGTAAACTAGGACTAAACCAGAAGTAAACTAGGACTAAACCAGAAGTAAACCAGGACTAAACCAGAAGTAAACTAGGACTAAACCAGAAGTAAACTAGGACTAAACCAGAAGTAAACCAGGACTAAACCAGAAGTAAACCAGGACTAAACCAGAAGTAAACTAGGACTAAACCAGAAGTAAACCAGAAGTAAACCAGAAGTAAACCAGAAGTAAACCAGGACTAAACCAGAAGTAAACTAGGACTAAACCAGAAGTAAAACAGAAGTAAACCAGAAGTAAACCAGGACTAAACCAGAAGTAAACTAGGACTAAACCAGAAGTAAACTAGGACTAAACCAGAAGTAAACTAGGACTAAACCAGAAGTAAACCAGAAGTAAACCAGAAGTAAACTAGGACTAAACCAGAAGTAAACCAGGACTAAACCAGGACTAAAAAAGGACTAAACCAGGACTAAACCAGGACTAGATTTTAACGAGTATTCCCAATTGCGAAGAACATGCACAAACAATAGTGAAAATACAAGTAAATAAGGCCTTAAAACACAAGTAAATAAGGCCTTACAACACAAGTAAATAAGGCCCTAAAACACAAGTAAATAAGACCTTAAAACACAAGTAAATAAGGCCCTAAAATACAAGTAAATAAGGCCTTAAAACACAAGTAAATAAGGCCTTAAAACACAAGTAAATAAGACCTTACAACACAAGTAAATAAGGCCTTAAAACACAAGTAAATAAGGCCCTAAAACACAAGTAAATAAGACCTTAAAACACAAGTAAATAAGGCCCTAAAATACAAGTAAATAAGGCCTTAAAACACAAGTAAATAAGGCCTTAAAACACAAGTAAATAAGACCTTACAACACAAGTAAATAAGGCCTTAAAACACAAGTAAATAAGGCCCTAAAACACAAGTAAATAAGACCTTAAAACACAAGTAAATAAGGCCCTAAAATACAAGTAAATAAGGCCTTAAAACACAAGTAAATAAGGCCTTACAACACAAGTAAATAAGACCTTAAAACACAAGTAAATAAGGCCCTAAAATACAAGTAAATAAGGCCTTACAACACAAGTAAATAAGGCCTTAAAACACAAGTAAATAAGGCCTTAAAACACAAGTA
Organism: Eucyclogobius newberryi; assembly: GCF_026437365.1. Lineage (NCBI taxonomy): Eukaryota > Metazoa > Chordata > Actinopteri > Gobiiformes > Gobiidae > Eucyclogobius > Eucyclogobius newberryi. The sequence goes on from NW_027316123.1 coordinate 682,608, forward strand.
AATAAGACCTTAAAACACAAGTAAATAAGGCCCTAAAACACAAGTAAATAAGGCCTTAAAACACATGTAAATAAGGCCTTACAACACAAGTAAATAAGACCTTAAAACACAAGTAAATAAGGCCCTAAAACACAAGTAAATAATGCCTTAAAACACAAGTAAATAAGACCTTACAACACAAGTAAATAAGGCCTTACAACACAAGTAAATAAGGCCTTAAAACAAAAGTAAATAAGGCCTTACAACACAAGTAAATAAGGCATTAAAACACAAGTAAATAAGACCTTACAACACAAGTAAATAAGGCCCTAAAACACAAGTAAATAAGGCCTTAAAACACAAGTAAATAAGACCTTACAACACAAGTAAATAAGGCCTTACAACACAAGTAAATAAGGCCTTACAACACAAGTAAATAAGGCCTTAAAACAAAAGTAAATAAGGCCTTACAACACAAGTAAATAAGGCCTTAAAACACAAGTAAATAAGGCCTTACAACACAAGTAAATAAGGCCTTAAAACAAAAGTAAATAAGGCCTTACAACACAAGTAAATAAGGCCTTAAAACAAAAGTAAATAAGGCCTTAAAACACAAGTAAATAAGGCCTTAAAACACAAGTAAATAAGACCTTACAACACAAGTAAATAAGGCCTTAAAACACAAATAAATAAGACCTTAAAACACAAGTAAATAACTTTGACGATAGAGCTCCTGATTACAGTATAATCACATACAAAAAGGGATTACACCAATCAATTGCTTTTAAATGGTAGACTTTGCGCTGGATTGAAAACTGAAAATACAGGGCCAAATATGTTTTCGAAGACTGGAATTAATTAGAATAATGATTTGAGCTCGTTTCTGCTCATTAGAGCTGAGGCCCTGGCTGTCGGAGCCTTCTGTCGGCACACAGTTCTGTTTCTGTCAGAGTAATGGGCTTCTGTTGTGGGCACTGTCAGAGAAATTTGTTTGAAAATCTGTTTATCCATGAGCCTGGACAAAAGGCTCATTATTATGTGAGAAAAGGGAATGTTGCTGAGGCCACGTTAACCATTGCCAGGTAAAGAACAAAATACTATAATTATATCAGTGGCGTGCGGTCAGGGAAATCAGGGCAAAAACTAGACAAGATTGCAGAAAAAATTGTGATAGTGAATTTTGTTTGTCGGATGAGTTTGTCAGAAGTGATCAGTGGGAGCTGCAGGAGCTTCCACAGCAAGATTCCACGTCTCGGCCATCTTATAAATTGATTTGTCATGGAGATTGTGCCAATAAATGCAAGTGATTACATTTCATTTGTAAAATAAACTTATTTAATAGTTTTTTCGTTGTATTTATTCATCTGTTTTTTCCTGTACTTGGTGTTACAACATATATAAAGGTTTTCTTATCTAAATTATGAATGTTTTAATCTGACCTGAATTTATAGGTGACAGAAGTGCAAATGCAGCATGAACCGCCAGCAAACGGTTACCTTTGATTTTATATATATATATATATATATATATATATATATATACCGGTATATATATAGTAGTGATATGGTAATTTAATTTTCAGGATGATCATAATCAGGGGGGAAACGCCTGAGAAGCTGATTGGGCTTTCAGGGGTTTGTCATTTGCTTTATAAATGAATGGCTTTTAAAAAGAAGTGAGTAAAATGAAAACAACATTATATTATTGCCTAAAACATTTACATCTACAGCAGGCATGTCCAAACTAGGGCCCGGGGGCCAAATGCGGCCCTCAGACCAATTTTTGTTGGCCCTCCAGCTTCCTGCTATGTTGACCTAAACAACAAAAATAAGTACGTTTTACTGTAAAATTGGGAAAATTCAGACATATTGATGTTATACAAACCTAATATTAATGTTCCAGGTCTAATTAAAGGTGTGGAGGCTCATCGCAATTACAACAAATGCAAAATTTGGAATGATTCACTTTGTCATTCAACAAATTCGACATTGTCAAGTTGTTTGTGGCCCTCTGCCCCGTTTAAGTTTCAAAATGAGGCCCTTGGTGTTTGGACACCCTTGATCTACAGAGACGTGGCTCTTGCTCTGTATCTGGAAGTAGGAAGTAGGACATTGTGTGAAAGCCATCAGTAGGAGGAGTTCACGTGACATCACAACATTCTAGAATCATTTCAAGTGAGGTGGGGACAGGTAGAATTCACTGTTTCTGTCAGATGTTTTGACCTGGTTTATGGTTACGATCTAATATTTGGGTTGATTTACATTAAAAAAAATAAAAATAGTGAAAGATGTTTATTTGGCTATGGATCGGCCCAATAATCACAGAGACAGGGTCAAAACATCTGACATAAACAGTGAATTTGTACCTGTCTGTGTCTGGTATCTCCGGGGTGGGCTCTGATTGGTCACTGATGACTTTCAGAAACACGTGTGGCTGCAGACTGACCAAAACACATTACAACCCACCAGTGCTTTGGCCATATCTATTACTTACTTTTCTTCCTAAAGAAAAGTGAATCATAACTGCTGCAACTACATCTGTTTGGCCCGTTTGTATCATCTGAGTGTGGACCATGGAGATACTGGAACTCACTGTAACAGCAGGGGCGGGATCAGTCGATTTCTCCTCTAAACCACGCTGGGCAAACACAAATCAATAACCTTTAAATATAATTTAGCATATAGAGTATAGAATAAGCCAAAGGAGTACACGGGGCCTAGGCACACTTGGGGTAAACCTGCAGCTGAGGGCCCGGTCGAGTGGCTTCTGACTCACTCTGATGGAGAAAACATATAAGCCTTTCCTCACTTCTGCTGCTTGAGCGTGGCTGGATGTTACAATGTTTTTACGGGCCGCTGAGCAGTACTGCAGGAAGCTTGGTTCTTCTTCTCCTGCAGCTGCTCAGTCTGTGGGCGTGTTCAGAGGCCCGTTCATGCTCCGCCCTCTGACTCGAGCTTTTAGAACCAGAGTGAGAAGCAGAGGAGAAGAGAAGCAACAGCAGCGCCACCTTTAGCGACTTAAAAGCTACTGTATCTTTTAGAGACAAGTCTGTGTTTGTGGCTTAGGCTCTGTTCACGTTTCTAATGATTAGACGTTAGCCGCTAATCGTCACATAGAACGTCCATTCAACCCCATTTCGAAAGTATGATGATTTAGCTCATGTGTTCGCCCTCATGAGAGAGACTGTTGAATGTTAGTGTTTTTTGCTTTATTTTTTGCGTTCAAATGTTCTCCATTAAATATTGATGACCAACCTGTCTTCTTGTCTCCATTGAAATACTTTGCCTGGAATGTTTTACAATACTGCAATAAACTTATCTATCTCAATGAAGACAAACTGGTCACACCATTGGTACAGGTTACAGGTCAGATCTGTGGAGAGATAAGTTCTTAATATATAAATATGACAAAGAATGCATGTATTTCGTGTTTTTAGCAAACTGTGATTGAACAAATCCAACATAGGTAAGTTATTGCCATACTGTGGAACATTCCAGGCAAATCCAGCTAGGACAGAGGTGGTTCATCCAGGAGAGAGATGAACCACTGCAGGGGTAAGATCAAGTCGGTAGCCATTCCCAGACTTGTTTATTGTGGTATTGGACGTAATTTACTCAAATATCTACTAGATTATGTGCATTTTTGTTAGCTTCGTATCTAGGTCACTGTAGGAGCTTTATATTGCCTTGTGGTCAATTACTCTAATCAGTAGCAGGTTTATAGCTTTACACATCATTTGTTTGAACTGATTGGATTGGCTGGAAACTGTTGAATATAAAATAGCGCAATGTAGATAAAAAAAGGTAGTTTTGCAATGATCAAATGGTTCCATGAGCTCACCTTCACTGTGCTGCTGGTCTTATCCACAGTTCTCTGGGTGTGTCTTCGTGTCAAAGGTCAAATGAATGCGCTTTTTTTGTTGAGCTTCACAAAATGAGAAATGGCTTTGACAAAATAGCAGGGAAGGCATGCTACCGTGGTCAAAACACTACAAGAAGTGCTCATTTATTTAGAACTATGAACCTTATTTGAGTTTGGGGGTGAGAGCTGATTGGCTGTCCTTTGGCGGTCCACCCTGCTTCACTTCACAAGTTAGACACATTCAAACACCTTCTTTTATTGTTTGAAAATCAGAATGCTAGCTTTAAGTATAGCGCACACTTCCGACCCACACCACCACCACATAAGAACATATTTCAAAAAATTAGACAAGTTTTAAGTTTAAAAAAGTTATTTTGGGTAAATATAGATGTAAATGAATGAATTCAGAAAATATTGTTTTTGCTGAAAGATAGTTATTTGGGTTCACAAGGTTCAAACATGTTGCTATGTTATTTGAGTGTGGCCGAGTGAGGTAAAGGTCAGCTCTGTATACCATCAGTTCGACTCTGAGGCAAGATGACACCTGTGGGTGCTCCTCGTGACGCGGAGTGTGAGCGGGTGCAGGTGCAGGTCTGTACATAAAGCAGCTAAAGCCATATTTGGACGGGATTAGTTTAACCGAGGGTTGTCTGTAAAATTTGAATCATCCCATGATCAGTGTTGGTTGCCTTCATTTGAAAAGTAACTTGTCACTACCCTGGACGTTATGTTACTGTGTTATAAAAGTAATGCATTAGAGTACTCTTGTGTTACCAATAGTTAGCTTGAAATATGAAATAGCAAGAGCAATTGTTTTTGCCCGGTTTCTTATTATTTTTATTCTCTGTCATTTTTCCACATTTCAAGCCTTTTTGACCCCCTGAACATCGACGCGATCGGCGTGGCGCAAAATCGAATAAAACGTCCGTCGCAACAGCGCCACCTATAGCAAAAAAGGACCAACATGCGAGGCTTTAACTTTGGCCTAGGCACAACCTGGAACAGTGATCGAGCTCCCAATGGTGACACCTGGAGCATCGCTGTGTGATAAAC
>NW_027316123.1:690000-712676 GCF_026437365.1 Eucyclogobius newberryi
TTCACACTTGCAACTGCATTTCAGACTCCAGTGCGACTTATATATGTTTTTTTCTTCTCTATTATGCATTTTTTTGGCTGGTGCGACTTATACTCAGGAAAATACAGTATATTTTGAGGCGATTCAAGAAAACAGGCCTTCACTCAACAACATGCATCGATTAAGAGACACAATGGAAGCGGCTCTAGGCGACTTATTTAAATTGTTTAGTTTGCATTGAACAACTGAACAAATACAGTACATTTTTACGTAGGTTTTACTGTTCTGTGTCGTGACTTGTGTAAATATACATATATCTATGTTTCCTGGCGCTGCAGTTTGTTTGTGTCTTTTTAATTGTAGAAAAAGCAACTATTGCATTGGCGAACGTTCCGCAGCGAATTAAATATATTAATCTAGTTCAGATTTGGACATCAAATTGACACATTTTGAATTGATATAAGCTTCAAGGCCGAGACTAAAACAGTTCAAATCACAGACGTGGACGACTTACACGGGACTAGAAACACATTGTTCATAGTGAGTACAATTTACCCAATGTCCGAATATGGCTTAAGACAGAGGAGAAACATGGAAATGGCCCTGTTGTCGTCACAACTTGATAAAGCTGAGTATCAGAGACTTTCCAAAATAGCACTAGAAACATCTAAATTTTTCCCACAAAAAACAAAATCAAGGAATACATTTTAAATCAACACCAAAAGGAAATTATACTTTGACTTCCAGACAGTTGACTGTTAGCAACCTCCGGGGAAAACTAGCCTTCCAAGCTAACGTTAGCTTGGCGAGGGTGCGTACCTATGTTTCCCCTTTTCTATGAACGGGGGATCTGTGCTAACACTAGCATACGCTACTGGTTCAGGTTCCACAACCCCAATAATAGTGCATAAATGTATGGTTTTACAGCATAGAATATAGCAGCATAAAACTCTAACCTAAACCCAAACCCAAGTGTCGGGGAACTTAGGGCTGACCCCGCTTGGCTGAAAGACCCTATCTTGAACAAATAATGGCCGCGATGGGTGTAATGATTCAGGAATCTCACTTATTGGTGATTGGTCGATTGGTCTCCAAGAGAAGAAATAAATGATCTGACCTCACAGGAAATTGTGAAAAAAAAAAGCTCTTGACTCAAGAGCCAGATTCAAACTCACAACACGTGAGTGCTATTCATCAAACTAGTACGAATGAAGCTGAATGCAACTCCAGGTATGTTTTTGATAATCAGGGAACAATGTAAATGGTTAATAGGTCAGAAGAGTCAATTCTTCATCATATGTATCCCTTAGCAGTGTGTACTTTAGATTTTCACTCATATTAACAATTGTGTTTCATTCACAATTATAAATATTATGTATAAAAACTTTCTGAATGACCAGAAAGTGCTGTTGAATTTGAATACTTTAATGTCCATCAACCAGTTCAGTTCAATGTATTTTTGCCACGCCCAAACGGTTCCCTCAAAGGGCCAGTTCATCCAGTTCATACGGTGCAGCTCGTTTACTGAGACACATCTGTTCCGATCAGAAGTGTGCTGAATGTCCTACACCTCGAGTGTGTTTTTGGTCATTTCGAACTCACACGGTGATCCTGATAGTGAAGGTGTCTATTCCAATGTAAATGTTAAAAGCAGATATCCAGCAGCGAGCAGAGTCCATCCACAGGAACATGGAGTGACATGGTGACGAGCCACTGTTTGTTCTGATGTGCCTCGGTGTGAACTGCTCTGTGAGGGTCATCGACACCAACCATCTTATGAAATGTAGGTGAACTAAACACGCAACACCAGACTTCATCCATGTAAAACAGGGCCATTAACACAACAAAATCTGAATGATTATATAATAGAAACAACTGTCCACTTCCTCAGCTTGTGAGCTCAGTAGTTCCATTCTTTTTTCAAACTTTGTCAAATTAGGCAAATAGTTTATCAATAGTTTAATTCTAAAAAGCATTCTTAAAGACGCTGCATATAATTTAACAGCAGTCCTTATTTAATCATTTCACACACTACAACATTTGAGCCAGGGCTAATTCTCAGAGCTTTTATGTATGTAATGCAAAAGACACACATACATTTAAAAAAAAAAGAATATGGACTATCTATGGATTACTTTCAGGTGAATTGCTTCCAAAATAGAGGCAGGACTGGCTCGCACAGCGGCGCAGCTGTTGAAGGTTCTTGCGGGGGACAGGTCACATGATGCCTAGAGGTCATGCGTCACATGATAACTATTGTTATTAACTGGTACAACTGGGTTTTATTTACCTCTAGTGGAACATCTGTTGTACTGTTCTCAGGTCTCTGCACTGCCCCCTGTGGCTCAGAGAAGAGACTTGAAAGCAGCTCTGCTTGTGGACAAGTCTCTCCATGGCCTAGCACCAAAGTACATCTCAGACGTGTTAGTGCCATATGAACCATCTCAGACTCTGAGGACCTCAGGGACCGGCCTCCTGCTGGTGCCAGAGTCAGGACTAAACATGGGCCGGCCTCCTGCTGGTGCCAGAGTCAGGACTAAACATGGACCGGCCTCCTGCTGGTGCCAGAGTCAGGACTAAACATGGAGCGGCCTCCTGCTGGTGCCAGAGTCAGGACTAAACATGATGAATCTGTGTTTCAGTTTTATGCAGCTAAAATCTGGAACATTCTTCCTGAAGATGTGAGACAGGTTCTACTCTGACAATGTTCAAATCTAAGATAAAAACTGTTTTATTTAGCCGTGCATGTGACTGAAATAATTTTTTTTGTGCTCTACATATAAACTTGCCTTGTCCAGTGTTTCATTCAGCAAAATATTTGGTAGTTTTGAGCAGGCGCTCATTGGACACCTCTGTGGGTCCTGCTTCATTCACAGCTGTTGTTTTAGAGCATGATTTTAGTTAATCAGTTATAATGTAGCATCCCTGTAAAGGGGGCAGCTTTACCTCGGTGTGGTTGCGTCGGGTTCAAACCCAGACAGATACACAAGAGTGAAAAGCTTCATTCCACTGGGCAGTACAGCTGTGGACATCTGTTCTGGACATTCAATGTCATTCAGGGCTGTGTCTTAGCAGCCGACAGTGGGAGTCTAAGTAAAGGGATTCATGGCATTTATGGCATGTGATAAAGCACAACATATTTCCTGAACGACCTCTGCATTCGGTTCAGATGTAAGTATTTGAATCCATTCTCTGGGATGGTAAGAGCTCCTCATCAGTGCTGACACCCACAGTGTCTCATTAACACTTTATTTTGGATTGATCCGTCCCACTGCTGGTGTTAAAGGGAGTTCACACCTCTGCGTCATTTTCCTCACTCATCCGAATCAAGGAGCAGAAGATAGAATTTAGTGACAGTTTTTTCACCCAAAGCTCCCAAACACAGATATAACTTCCTAGTTATTCATACAACGTTAAAAGTTAAATAGAGCACCAACTTGCTGCAAGCAGCACAGTGGTTATAAATAGCACTTCTATTTATGGACAGTTTCTCTCATTCTTTTCTAGAGAATCTCTCGAGCTACATCAGATTGTATGATGGATCTCTCCAGAGATGTTCAATGGGATTGTAGTTTGGGCTCTGTTTAGGCCACTCAAGGATATTCACAGTTATCCTATAGCCACTTCTTTGTTATGCTGGCTGTGGATAAGGTTGTCTTGATGGACAATGAACCTTCGGTCCAGTCTGAGGTCCAGCACACTCTGGAGCAGGGTTTTCGTCAAGGTTGTTGTAACTGCTGTATTCATTGATCCTGACTAGTCTCCCAGTCCCTGCTGCTGAAAAACATCCCCAAAACACGATGTTGCCACCAACGATGTTGCCCGGTTTCCTACAGGTGCTTGCCTTTCAAGCCAAAAACTTCAATCTTTGTTTCGTCAGACCAGAGTTTTTTGTTTCTCATGGCCTGAGAGTCCTTCAGGTGCCTTTTTGCAAACTCCAGGCAGGCTGTCATGTATACTTCTGTCATGTGGACTTCTGTCATGTAGACTTCTGTCATGTGGACTTCTGTCATGTAGACTTCTGTCATGTGGACTTCTGTCATGTAGACTTCTGTCATGTGGACTTCTGTCATGTAGACTTCTGTCATGTGGACTTCTGTCATGTAGACTTCTGTCATGTGGACTTCTGTCATGTAGACTTCTGTCATGTGGACTTCTGTCATGTGGACTTCTGTCATGTAGACTTCTGTCATGTGGACTTCTGTCATGTAGACTTCTGTCATGTAGACTTCTGTCATGTAGACTTCTGTCATGTGGACTTCTGTCATGTATACTTCTGGCATGTGGACTTCTGTCATGTGGACTTCTGTCATGTAGACTTCTGTCATGTGGACTTCTGTCATGTATACTTCTGTCATGTGGACTTCTGTCATGTGGACTTCTGTCATGTGGACTTCTGTCATGTAGACTTCTGTCATGTGGACTTCTGTCATGTAGACTTCTGTCATGTAGACTTCTGTCATGTAGACTTCTGTCATGTGGACTTCTGTCATGTGGACTTCTGTCATGTAGACTTCTGTCATGTAGACTTCTGTCATGTAGACTTCTGTCATGTAGACTTCTGTCATGTGGACTTCTGTCATGTGGACTTCTGTCATGTGGACTTCTGTCATGTGGACTTCTGTCATGTAGACTTCTGTCATGTAGACTTCTGTCATGTAGACTTCTGTCATGTGGACTTCTGTCATGTAGACTTCTGTCATGTAGACTTCTGTCATGTAGACTTCTGTCATGTGGACTTCTGTCATGAAGACTTCTGTCATGTAGACTTCTGTCATGTGGACTTCTGTCATGTGGACTTCTGTCATGTGGACTTCTGTCATGTGGACTTCTCTCATGTAGACTTCTGTCATGTGGACTTCTGTCATGTAGACTTCTGTCATGTGGACTTCTGTCATGTGGACTTCTGTCATGTAGACTTCTGTCATGTAGACTTCTGTCATGTAGACTTCTGTCATGTAGACTTCTGTCATGTGGACTTCTGTCATGTGGACTTCTGTCATGTGGACTTCTGTCATGTGGACTTCTGTCATGTAGACTTCTGTCATGTGGACTTCTGTCATGTGGACTTCTGTCATGTGGACTTCTGTCATGTGGACTTCTGTCATGTGGACTTCTGTCATGTAGACTTCTGTCATGTAGACTTCTGTCATGTGGACTTCTGTCATGTGGACTTCTGTCATGTGGACTTCTGTCATGTAGACTTCTGTCATGTAGACTTCTGTCATGTGGACTTCTGTCATGTGGACTTCTGTCATGTGGACTTCTGTCATGTGGACTTCTGTCATGTGGACTTCTGTCATGTAGACTTCTGTCATGTAGACTTCTGTCATGTGGACTTCTGTCATGTAGACTTCTGTCATGTGGACTTCTGTCATGTGGACTTCTGTCATGTAGACTTCTGTCATGTAGACTTCTGTCATGTAGACTTCTGTCATGTAGACTTCTGTCATGTGGACTTCTGTCATGTAGACTTCTGTCATGTAGACTTCTGTCATGTAGACTTCTGTCATGTAGACTTCTGTCATGTAGACTTCTGTCATGTGGACTTCTGTCATGTGGACTTCTGTCATGTGGACTTCTGTCATGTGGACTTCTGTCATGTAGACTTCTGTCATGTGGACTTCTGTCATGTGGACTTCTGTCATGTGGACTTCTGTCATGTGGACTTCTGTCATGTGGACTTCTGTCATGTGGACTTCTGTCATGTAGACTTCTGTCATGTGGACTTCTGTCATGTGGACTTCTGTCATGTGGACTTCTGTCATGTGGACTTCTGTCATGTGGACTTCTGTCATGTAGACTTCTGTCATGTAGACTTCTGTCATGTGGACTTCTGTCATGTGGACTTCTGTCATGTGGACTTCTGTCATGTGGACTTCTGTCATGTGGACTTCTGTCATGTGGACTTCTGTCATGTGGACTTCTGTCATGTGGACTTCTGTCATGTAGACTTCTGTCATGTGGACTTCTGTCATGTGGACTTCTGTCATGTGGACTTCTGTCATGTGGACTTCTGTCATGTGGACTTCTGTCATGTGGACTTCTGTCATGTAGACTTCTGTCATGTGGACTTCTGTCATGTGGACTTCTGTCATGTGGACTTCTGTCATGTGGACTTCTGTCATGTGGACTTCTGTCATGTGGACTTCTGTCATGTGGACTTCTGTCATGTAGACTTCTGTCATGTGGACTTCTGTCATGTGGACTTCTGTCATGTGGACTTCTGTCATGTGGACTTCTGTCATGTGGACTTCTGTCATGTGGACTTCTGTCATGTGGACTTCTGTCATGTAGACTTCTGTCATGTGGACTTCTGTCATGTGGACTTCTGTCATGTGGACTTCTGTCATGTGGACTTCTGTCATGTGGACTTCTGTCATGTGGACTTCTGTCATGTGGACTTCTGTCATGTGGACTTCTGTCATGTAGACTTCTGTCATGTAGACTTCTGTCATGTAGACTTCTGTCATGTGGACTTCTGTCATGTGGACTTCTGTCATGTGGACTTCTGTCATGTGGACTTCTGTCATGTGGACTTCTGTCATGTGGACTTCTGTCATGTAGACTTCTGTCATGTAGACTTCTGTCATGTGGACTTCTGTCATGTGGACTTCTGTCATGTGGACTTCTGTCATGTGGACTTCTGTCATGTGGACTTCTGTCATGTGGACTTCTGTCATGTGGACTTCTGTCATGTGGACTTCTGTCTGGCCACTCTTCTGAACAGGCCTGACTGGTGGAGATGGTTGTTCTTCTGGAAGGTTTCTCCTCTCTCCACAGAGACATGCTGGAGATCAGTCAGAATGACCATCTGGTTTGTGGTCACCTCCCTTACTAGGGCCCTTCACCCTTATTGCTCAGTTTGACCCCGCCCAGCTCTGGGAAGAGTCTTGGTGCTTCCAAACTTTTTCCATTTCTGGATGATGCAGGCCATTGTGCTCAGAGGAACCTTCAATGCTGCAGAGATGTTTCTGTCCCTTCCCCAGATCTGTGACTTGATACAATCTTGTCTCAGAGGTCTATGGACATTTCCTTGGACTTCCTGTCTTGGCTTGTGCTCTGACATCACCGTTAACAGTGGGACCTTCTATAGACATGTGTGAGCTTTTCCAAATCAGTTCCAATCAACTGAATTGAACACAGGTGAACTCCAGTCCAGTTGTAGAAGCCTCTCAAGGATGATCCGTGAGAAACGATGTACCTGAGCTCACTACTATACTTTTAATACATTTGCAAATAATTCAAACAACCTTCACATTGTTACTATAGTGTAGTAAAATTAAATTACTACTATTAATACTATTGTTTGTAGAATGTTGAGGCAAATAATGAATTTAATCAATTTTGGAATTGATTAAGTCTGTAACATAACAAAATATGGAAATGTGAATACTCTCCGGATGCACTGTAAATCAGTATCTCCAGATCTAAACCAAGCCAATAGTACCAGTCTAATCTCGAGCTAGGAAAGTGACGTGTGCTTGCCCTTGTGACGCGGTCTTGCTGCCACCGCCCGTCAGTTTGGAGATTGGAGGAAAGGAGATAAAAACTGCGGGAATCAATCAAAAAAACACTCTGGACATATTTGACGCACAAATAGCAATGTAAGAAGGTTAAAAGCTCTGAAAAGTCGATTTTGCATGTTATGGGACCTTTAACTATTACCGAAGTAATCATCACTGAGGGTTAATAAAAAAAAGGGACATACATTTAAGTTGATTATACATTTCAACTGACACAAAAAAGACATGACAATCAGCATATCTATTATAATGAAAAACAATGAATGGGATTTTTGTGCAATTATATTTTATTAGGTTTCAAAGCATGAGAATGTTTTTGTTTGTTGGTTATACGTTTTCACATGGATCGTCCAATCTGCCTTTAAATATGCTTTTATTTGATTGAATCCACTTCATCCATAGATTTCCCTGGAACTTTGTAACTTCAAAGGTTGTTTTTCCCCCTAGAGAGCTTGATACAGAGCTACGCCCTTAAGGCCGTGGCTGCAGTGCCGTGGCCCGCGGTCAAATGGAACGCGCAGTTTCAGGAACCTCGGGACTTCTCTTATAGCGTCATGGCTAACCCTAACCTTAACCCGGCGCGGTCTAAAACGGCGCTAAAACGCGGTCAAATAGCGGCGCAGTTTCAGGCCGCACGGCCGGCACAAAAATAACATGGCTTTTTCGGCCGCGCGCCGCGGCACTGCAGACACTCCCACGCCCTTAAAGTAGCACCTACACACACCAAACTTTACAATCTTGTTCTTAACAAGATGTTGATGGATCGAACAGAAGGATTTGTTGGGATGTAAAGACTGATTTATTGAAGATTTGACTACCTATACTTAGAATAACTATACTTTTTACTCCAGTTTTCAGTAAGATTAATGTAACTCAAATACTAAAGGAGACATTCAAAATGCCTATTTTTTTTTTTTTTTGTGAAGCAAAAAGTTTAAACCTGGCTTTTACCATTTTTCAGATTTATATGTCCTAAATATGTGCAATTTTAGTATTTTTTTATAAATAAATGCCTTACCTTAATGCATTACTTATAAATATGATATTTATGAAAATGTTTCATATTCACCTGCATTGTCTCATCTTATATAGACATACACTCTTTTTAGTCACTTTGGATGATGAAGGATGGTTGGAGAAGCCAAGGTACAGCCCGGCAACACAGAGAGGACAGTCTTCTCCTAAAGATTAGTTATTGGACTCTGACGGGCTTTTCTGTTCTGATCTTTATGCTAAAATAATTTGAAGACAGGTCCCAGAAGTTAGGAGCGCTGACCTCAGATCTGCTGAGTCAGTTCTAAACTGGCACAACGCTGCTAAAAGTGGCACAGAACAAAACGGCGACATGGCAGCACTTGCAGCCATTAACACCGATGTGAATTCCAGCCCTTCAAACTCTTCTGGTGCCTATAATCCTATGCCAAACGTTCAGAATAATTTGGAAGACGGGGCAGAATTTGACCTGGATTCCTCGTGTGCTCAGCGTGCCTGCACATGGCGTCTTCGCTTTCATCTCCTCACTCTGCCAGGGTGAAAGTGGGAGAATGTGAGAGCCAGAGCAGGTCATCTGACTCAGCTCTGGATGTAAACAACAGCACGTCCTGCTCGGAGCCAACATAGCAACGGAAAGAATTCTAAAAGTGAAGTGCAGCACGCCAAATTGACTTGATGCCCAAGGGCAGGGGTCACAAAGAAAAACTTAACATTATTTGGTAACACCTATTTTATACTACTCTTAATTTAATGTTACTACCTATATAATGCAAAGTAACATTTAACAAGTAACCTCTCCTACGCTAACCACCATGTTCATGGGACATCACACATTCTATCAGAGGCAACTAAAATGAATATCTTTATAATGCAGATTTTTGTTGTAATAGAAGATAAATCATCAGGTTCAAAATTTGTGAATTTTCCTTTTAGATTTTGGATTTCCTTTAAGGGGTAATTTAAGTTTTCCTTAATCTTAACAGAGGAGATCTAGTGGTCTCTATATGAACCACATCAATTTTGAAATGTCAGTTTAAAATGTGTTAGCCTGTAATACCAGTTTCACACGGTGATATAGCAAAAGGTTTACACACCTACAAAGCTCGTGTGGTCGATGGGTTGGTTCCATCTGAAACCACCTTGTTTATTCAGAGTGATTTTTGCCGGCTAATGCTAACAGCTAGAGTAAAAATACTGGCACTGGCTCCAGAATTCGTAAAACTTCCTTGTCTAGTTTGATAGTAAGTGATTGATAGAATTTGCACTGAACTTGTCTAAACATCCTAATTCTGTGGCGCCACCTGCTGGACCCTCCACCAGAAAAGTAGGTCATCCGAGGACACGGACTGGATTGACGAGAAGTGGCCTGAAGACACGGACTGGACTGACAAGAGGTCGCCTGAAGACACGGACTGGACTGACAAGAGGTCGCCTGAAGACACAGACTGGACTGACAAGAGGTCGCCTGAAGACACGGACTGGACTGACAAGAGGTCGCCTGAAGACACGGACTGGACTGACAAGAGGTCGCCTGAAGACACGGACTGGACTGACGAGAGGTCGCCTGAAGACACGGACTGGACTGACGAGAGGTCGCCTGAAGACACGGACTGGACTGACAAGAGGTCGCCTGAAGACACGGACTGGACTGACAAGAGGTCGCCTGAAGACACGGACTGGACTGACGAGAGGTCGCCTGAAGACACGGACTGGATTGACGAGAGGTCGCCTGAAGACACGGACTGGATTGACGAGAGGTCGCCTGAAGACACGGACTGGATTGACGAGAGGTCGCCTGAAGACACGGACTGGACTGACGAGAGGTCGCCTGAAGACACGGACTGGATTGACGAGAGGTCGCCTGAAGACACGGACTGGATTGACGAGAGGTCGCCTGAAGACACGGACTGGATTGACGAGAGGTCGCCTGAAGACACGGACTGGACTGACGAGAGGTCGCCTGAAGACACGGACTGGATTGACGAGAGGTCGCCTGAAGACACGGACTGGATTGACGAGAGGTCGCCTGAAGACACGGACTGGATTGACGAGAGGTCGCCTGAAGACACGGACTGGATTGACGAGAGGTCGCCTGAAGACACGGACTGGATTGACGAGAGGTCGCCTGAAGACACGGACTGGACTGACGAGAGGTCGCCTGAAGACACGGACTGGATTGACGAGAGGTCGCCTGAAGACACGGACTGGATTGACGAGAGGTCGCCTGAAGACACGGACTGGATTGACGAGAGGTCGCCTGAAGACACGGACTGGACTGACAAGAGGTCGCCTGAAGACACGGACTGGACTGACAAGAGGTCGCCTGAAGACACGGACTGGACTGACAAGAGGTCGCCTGAAGACACGGACTGGACTGACAAGAGGTCGCCTGAAGACACGGACTGGACTGACGAGAGGTCGCCTGAAGACACGGACTGGATTGACGAGAGGTCGCCTGAAGACACGGACTGGATTGACGAGAGGTCGCCTGAAGACACGGACTGGATTGACGAGAGGTCGCCTGAAGACACGGACTGGACTGACGAGAGGTCGCCTGAAGACACGGACTGGATTGACGAGAGGTCGCCTGAAGACACGGACTGGATTGACGAGAGGTCGCCTGAAGACACGGACTGGATTGACGAGAGGTCGCCTGAAGACACGGACTGGACTGACGAGAGGTCGCCTGAAGACACGGACTGGATTGACGAGAGGTCGCCTGAAGACACGGACTGGATTGACGAGAGGTCGCCTGAAGACACGGACTGGATTGACGAGAGGTCGCCTGAAGACACGGACTGGACTGACGAGAGGTCGCCTGAAGACACGGACTGGATTGACGAGAGGTCGCCTGAAGACACGGACTGGATTGACGAGAGGTCGCCTGAAGACACGGACTGGATTGACGAGAGGTCGCCTGAAGACACGGACTGGATTGACGAGAGGTCGCCTGAAGACACGGACTGGATTGACGAGAGGTCGCCTGAAGACACGGACTGGACTGACAAGAGGTCGCCTGAAGACACGGACTGGACTGACAAGAGGTCGCCTGAAGACACGGACTGGACTGACAAGAGGGTCAGGATTACCCTCAGCCTGCCGTGTGCTTTTCCAACAAAGGATAAAAACATTCTAGATGCAGACATTCTCCACTTCTCCATTAAAAGAGCAGGTTTTATTATCTAAAATTAGCATTTAAAATAAACATCCCTGACTTTCTTTACTTAGAAAAAATATACATCTATTTTTAATGTATTTTTAATGTAATAACTCACATTAATGTGTTCTCCTTGTCTTGTTTGTTTTAGCATTAACAAACAGGCATTTTAAAAGGCTTGTGCTGACCTTTTTTAATAAGCAAAATAAACTGTTTCATCAACAACTTGATATATTAGTTACAACAAAAAATATTGAAATAAAAACATGCATATTTATAAATCTTTTTTTTATAATTTTTTATAAATATGTACATTGTAGGGCTATCCGATTGAACCACTTTTCTG
This sequence comes from Eucyclogobius newberryi, assembly GCF_026437365.1. NCBI lineage: Eukaryota > Metazoa > Chordata > Actinopteri > Gobiiformes > Gobiidae > Eucyclogobius > Eucyclogobius newberryi. Next base: position 702,002 of record NW_027316123.1, read on the forward strand.
GCTGTTATCTAAGCTGTCCTGAGAGTAGAGGCTGTCTCCAGAATTCTTTCATCATATTCATAAAAGTAACTGAATAAATCCTGATTGTTCCTGCTCAATGATAAACTAGTTGAAAGATTAGATTAGGATTAGGTTTCTCTGTCAACAGAATGATGTAACCCAAATATATCATTAAATCAGACTTTAATTTAGAGGTCACTGTGTTTTGTGTGTGACTGTTGCTATTGAGATGATGCTGTAAACATATCCAAAAGCATAAAGACGTTAAACATTATCTTAAAAATGCACTCTAACCTGTCTTTCGGGAGATGTTGTTGTATTGTCAGGAAAGTTCCACAGAATGGCATTAACACTTACCTCTCTTTGGAGACCAGCAGTTCCCAGTGAAAATGAATGATAGTCAAGTAATATTGATAGTAATATTAATATTCTACTAATACAAACTTAGGCCATTCAGTGTTTGTAAATCAAATCAAATCAAATCAATTTATTTTTGTAAGGCCCAAAATCACAACAACAGTTGCCTCTGAGGGCCACAAACCAATACCGTGGGTTCTCTCCGGGTTCTCCGGCTCCTCCCACCGTCCAAACACATGCATGTGTTAGGCAAAATTGGTGACTCTAAGATTGGCCCTAGCGAATGAATGGCTGTCTGTAATGTCTATGTCTATGTGTTGGCCACTGTCCAGGATGTACCCTGCCTAAGGCCCGAAGTCACTGGGATAGGCTCCAGTTACCTGCGAGCCCGAAAGGGATCAAGCGGTAGAAAATGGATGGATGGATGTCCTACGTTCTAAAGAAGGGGTGGGCAAACTACGGCCCGCGGGCCACATGTTTGTTTTTATAATCCGGACCGCCAAACATGCCAAGTAATATAAAAAATATATATATGACGTGGAATGAATTAAATAATAGATTCAATTTTATTTTCTTGATCTATTTTTTTTCCACACCAATGATCGCGGGCCGGCCCTTCGCGACTTGCCTGGATTCGAATATGGCCCTCGGAGGAACATAATTGCCCAGCCCTTTTGTAAAACCTGGTTCAGTTTCATATAGTTCCAGAGTCATCCAGTTTCCATCCCCATCCGGCTGTTTGATGAGTGGAATAAAAAAATTTCAAGATGGATATGGCAAAGGAATTTTTTTTTAATCTGATTTAAACTTTACAGTTATCAAAAGATAAAAGGAGGCTGGGGTGTTCCTTCAGTTTCAGTTCAAATAAGAGCCTTGCTGTGCTGGTGTGACCCAGAATATTAAGCTCAATTGAAAAATATTGAGATTGGTGTGTGCCGGGGGTTCATGTGGAGACCTCATGGAGTCATTTGGAAAGTGGAAAATCCTTGGGTAAAACAGATATCCAGATCTTATCTTATAACCTAAACAAAGATGTTAAAATCTTACATCGTGGGTTTTGGGACACTCCTGGCTGCAGCAAAAAAGGCTCTTACAAAAAAAAAATATGACAAAATGCACCAACAACCAAGGACTGGACTAATTATATTGGACATTCACAATATGGGGGGAAAACAATTGGAATTGACTTGAAAATGTATCAATTTGATGGACTTTGGACAAAATGGGACATTTTCTTTGGAATTCCTATGCCATATTTTTTTCTTCTTTCTCTTTTTATGATTTGTTGGATGTCTACTTTTTTATTTATATCTGACCCCTCTCTGGTCTTGCTTCCCCTTTTCTGTTTTCTTATGTGTTTTTAAAGTTAAAAAAAATGCGGGGTGGAAGTACATTTGGACTTAAATTGAAAAATGACACTTTTGAACAACTCTGGACTAGATTACTTGCTCTTCCGTAATTAAAATTGTTACCCTAACCCTGTTTTATTTAATGGATGTCTTGATTTTCTTTGGATTTGTGTTATAAGTGTTAAGAAAATAAAAAAATAAAAAATGCTGACTGTGTCCAGTCAGGGGGAGGAGCTGAGAGGTTGTGTGAGGACACAGAGCTAGTTACGTAACCACAGGTCTGGCAGACACACCTCTTGTCTGTGGCCCATATTATTATAATTTTATTATCAGCAACACCTTTATTTGATCAATTCTGGCAAATGGCAACCTGGAAGAGGTAACAAGGAAAGCGGCTACGGCCAAATACCTACAACGAGTGAGGTAAGCCCTCAGAAGCAGCTCAATGGCCAGAACAAGTCCAGGGCAATAAACAGCTACGCCCTGCCAGTGATCCGACCCTGCAGGAATAATCAGTTGGCTAAAGGAGGAGATACAGACCACATATGTCAAGACACAAAAGCTCCAGACCATGGAGGGTTCCATCTCAAATCCTGAGACTATACACTAGCTGTAAGGAAGGAGGCCGGGGACTAGTGAGTGGACAAAACGTCCAAGATCCATAAGTATATCAAGGACAAGGCTCCTACAGATAACGTGTTCAGTGAATGTCTCAGGCAATGGGGAACAGAGGATGATGAGGTGCTGGAGGAGGGACCATCATGGGAGGACACGCCCCTACATGGGATGTACCACCAGAACATAACTGTGTTCTAACTAAGTGGATGATATCAAAATCCTAGCAATGGTTAGAAAGAGCCGGTCTGAAGGACAGAGACCCAGATCTACCACACCAGACAAGACCCAAGGTGTAGGCTGTGCAAAGGGGGCCCTGAGACCATCCTGCACATAACTGCAGGTGCAAGATGCTGCAGGGACAGCACACATGGAGCTCCATCACCAGGAGCTGGCATAGTTTACAGAAACATCTGTGTAGAGTACGGACTGGAGACCCCAAGGACAAAGTGGGAAACACCTCCAAAGGTCGAGAACGACCGAGCCAAGGTCCTCTGGGACTTCCAGATACAGACAGACCGAATGGTAATGGAGAAACCAACATACCGACATAGTGGTGGTCTCAAGGGTCAGAGGAAAAGCCGTGGTGGTCTCAAGGGTCAGAGGAAAGCCGTGGTGGTCTCAAGGGTCAGAGGAAAGCCGTGGTGGTCTCAAGGGTCAGAGGAAAGGCGTGGTGGTGGACAGTGCAATACATGGGATGGAAACATCCATAAAGAGAAACATGATAAACTAGAGAAATACCACAGCCTCAGAGAGGAGCTGGAGAAGGTCTGGAGCGTGAAGGTATCTGTGGTGCCCGTAGTGATCGGACGAAACTGGATGAATGGCTTGAGCAGATCCAGGAAAAACATCAGACATCTCAGTCCAGAAAAGTGAAGTGCTGGAACAGCAAAGATATGGATGTCTTGATTTGAATTTTTTTTTTATAAAATAAAATAAATACATATAAAAACCTGCAAATGCTAGATTTTCAAGATAAAAAAAAGAAAAAAGAAACAAAAGATGCATTTCGTGTTGTTTTACTTTTGGCTGTGTCCATGACTGAGGGGGAGGAGCTGAGAGGTTGTGTGAGGACACAGAGCTAGTTACGTAACCCCAGGTCTGGCAGACACACCTCTGGTCTGTGGCCCATATTATTTTATCAGCAGCAGATATGTGGAGTGAGCAGGCGGCAATGAACACACCTCACGGAACAGCTGGTGATAGGGAAGGATTTGTATCATATAGTATTTTATGTTAGAAACATTGTCAAAAACATTTCTATCTGTTGGTTTGTTGTTATGTCCATAACAACATGTATTTTGTGTCATTCAAAGTTTATTTTCATTGCAACACCTTTATTTTATCAGTTCGTATTTATTGTTTTATGTTGTGTTAATTATTTTTCTTTTTGAAATGTTTCTTTTTTTCAAAAAAAAAAAAAAGACTTTAGTTAAATATTTAATTCATATATTTAATTAAAACACATAATAAAGAACATAGGACATGACCAAAGTGCAATGTACAAAACAAAAAGAAACATAAGAAGCACGGGACATAAACAGAAACAAAATCAAGGCACAATGAATAACAAATATGTTTGCATTGCCTACGTCTAATTTATTAGTAAATGTATGTTGGATGTATACATTGTTTTAAAAGTACTTTTGGATTTTCTGCAAATGTGTAAATTGTATAAATTATTCACAGTCCAATATTTGTGAACAACAGGACAATCCCAAAACACATGATAGTAGTTTTCCTCCTGCTGCCACATCCTCTCCAACAGTCTGTCTCCTGCTGCCACATCCTCTCCAACAGTCTGTCTCCTGCTGCCACATCCTCTCCAACAGTCTGCCTCCTGCTGCCACATCCTCTCCAACAGTCTGTCTCCTGCTGCCACATCCTCTCCAACAGTCTGCCTCCTGCTGCCACATCCTCTCCAACAGTCTGCCTCCTGCTGCCACATCCTCTCCAACAGTCTGTCTCCTGCTGCCACATCCTCTCCAACAGTCTGTATTTCCCTGTGAGTAATGGGCACTTTGTCATGGGCTTAGAAAGAAACCAACACAGACTATTTATCAAAACTGTGTGAGGGCAGGGCTCGACCGCTGGAGGGCGGAGTTTAGAGCAGAGACAGAACCAATCACATAAAGCCAGAAGTGACACAAAAAACGCGGCTTCAGCGGATGTTACGTAGCCCATGTCAACAAGGCGTGTCCCGCGTAATCCGTCCTGAACGCAGAAAATGTCTCCTGAATCGCGATGACGCCCTTCGTATAACCGCATCGAACTCATGTTCATCACGGCGAGTAGAGCGGACACGAGCCGGGTCACGGGCCGGGTCACGGGCCGGGTCACGAGCCGGGTCACGAGCCGGATCACGAGCCGGGTCACGAGCCGCGTCACGAGCCGGGTCACGGGCCGGGTCACGAGCCGGGTCACGAGCCGGGTCACGAGCCGGGTCACGAGCCGCGTCACGAGCCGGGTTACGAGCCGCGTCACGAGCCGCGTCACGAGCCGGGTCACGAGCCGGATCACGAGCCGCGTCACAAGCCGCGTCACGAGCCGCGTCACGAGCCGGATCACGAGCCGGATCACGAGCCGCGTCACGAGCCGCGTCACGAGCCGGATCACGAGCCGAGTCTGAATGTTGAATGTTTTGGAACGGGGATGAAAAGCTACTTCCGTATCGTCTGTGACGCGTCAAAACCTCCGCCTGGGATTGGATAAATAAATTGAGGATAGACGACTTCATTGGCTCTGACTCGGATTCCAGACCCTTACGCATTTAAACAGAATGTGGGCGGGGCTGGCGGGTCAGGCAACAGAATTTCGTCCAACCATGTGATCCTGTGGTTCTCCAGTGAGATTTACATAATATTTCCCACTCTTCATCAACTAGAATAAAGTGACCCTCTCTTTCCCATGTATCCTTAATGTCATCAGTAGTGACTGTCCAGACTGTTAATACATGTACATACATACATACATACATATAATTTAGATATTAATCCCCTTGAAAGTTCAGATTTATAAGATTTAATGAATGTTTCAGTCAAAAAGCTCTGATGGTCATCATTCTTTTAGATGTCTTAGTTATAATAACTCCTTATTTGTAAAGATCGATAAAAATCCTGTTTCTCCAAGTCAAAGGATTCTTTAAACTCATAAAAAGTCTTCAGATGATTCTCCTTTACAATCTGGTAAACGACCGTTACACCTTTCGGGGTCCAGATTTTAAACCTTGAGTTGGAGCTGTTTGGTGTGAAATTTTGATCGTAAGCCAACCGATTTAAAATTTGAACATCTTTGTTAAGTTTGTTTGTTGTGATCAGCTCCTTCCATGTTGTAAGAACAGATTTCACCCAAGGATTCTCCACCTCCCCCAAATGACTCAAGCGTCTGTCATCTGCCAGTAAGGCCTGCACAGGAACCCCCTGCACCACATTACTCTCATATTCTGGGTCACACCAGCACCGCTCTGATCTGAGCTGAAATAAAGTCATTTTTCAGTGGTCCTTGTTGTGTTAACAGACTTGTGTCTTTCTCGTTTAATCATTTATCGTTCTTCCTTTTTGGGATTAGGTGGGTCAAACAATGATTTTAAAGCGGCGGTTGGAGCTGCGTTTGCGCAACGCACCACCAAGACCTGAAGTTAGAAAGTCCGTTCCTAATGAAAGGACCTCCCGAAAGTCTCCCCAGCTGTTCCCCCCAAAAAACTCCTCCGCCGCCCCCTCCATGTATTTCTCTCTTTTCCCACAAATCCAATCCCCCACATTTGGTACTCTGATAAGTGCAATTAAGACACAGACTTGTCAAGCTGACAGCCAACATACATTATTAAGTCGAATGTCATCAGCAAATAAATTCCATCACATTCTTTCTTTTCAAATCAACAGGATGTATGGTTGCTCCAGCTCTTGTTGTTGAACAGTTCTATGTTCTATTTTGCACCTTCCTGAGGAACACCTGTGCCTTTCCTGGTGTTCTTTTACCTTCTAAAGTCAGCAGAAGAGTCGCTGGGAAAGGAAACTGAGTTCCTCACAGATGTTGTGGAACCTTTGGGTGACGAACCTCGTATTGGATAACGGGTGCTTGCCATTGTACTGGGGGTAACCTTTAACTTTTACAGCCTTCATGACACGTTTCTTCACACAATCATTAAGAAACCTCATTATCAGGGGTGCTTTATCAGTTGCTGGTCTTGTTTTGCCCAGCTGATGTGCTTTTTCTATTGTGATGGGGGACCACAACTCCAAACCCCAAAATAAACTCTGGGATCACCTTCTCAAGGAAACTTTTCAGTCTTGTCTCCCTTGTGTCCCTTCAGGGGCCCCACTCCAAATCCGGGATCTTACTTTTCATATTCTTGTTCTACATCTGCAGCGTCACCATCTCAGCCCACAGCACCACCATCTTGGCCCTCAGTGTCTGCAGCTCATCCATATTGTCTGAAATAAGCTGTCCAGCTTGACCGATGTGCGCTCCTTTCCTCCCCCACTTTCAACTCCGTTATGTTGTGTTCAAATTCGTTGAATGGGGCTGCGATTGTTCCTTGTTCCCTGTTTACTCATCTCTTGTTATTCTTTTCTGGGTTTATGTGGGTGAAACTGTGATTTTAAATAAAATGTCTGCAGCTGTGGAGCGAGTGTGTTTGTATAGCCCATAACCGGAAGTCCATAAAACTCTTTTTCATATTAAAAGTAAGCTAAATTTAAAAAAAAAACTATATATATATATATATATATATATATATACCTATCATTCTTATCATTCTGCTCCATTTACTACCCACCAGGGCAGAGGAGAAAAGGAGATACAGGGTCTGACCTCAGCCACAGAGAGTTGATTTTTAGCTTTTTGGAAGTTTTTATTTTGTGTCAATACGTTCATTCAGTTCATTCAAATACACAAAGAGATCAAGATTCAACTTGATGACATGAAATACAGCCTAGACTGCACACTCCTTACGCAAGGCCACTTTTCCTTACCAAAAGGGCAAGCAGACGTTTCATTGCAGTCATTAATCATTTCATAACTCAAATAACTTGATATGACTTGACAGAAAGCTCTCAGACAAATTCTTGTTCAGCTTGACATACTTCCCTTCTTAAGGCAATCGGCTTTCACTCCCTGTCAGAACAAATCATGTGACTAAATGGGTTTGAGAATGTAGTTTATGTTTGTATGTCTTCCAGTCACAGGGCAAAGGCGTGTTGGCGTGTATGATGATGAGCAGGTGAGGCACAACGCTGGTATTTATGAACAAGCTCAGACATAAAGCAAAATGACTATGTGAATGTCTCACTCTCAGCACATACAGATGCTAAGTTATTACAAGAGGTTAAAGTACAGTGCATGGACAAAAAACATGATTCTTCATTGGGAATTGAAAAGCAGTTGTTAGACACATATTCTGCAGTTACTGCAATAAGTAATGAGAGTCATGTTTAAGCAGCAGAGATCCTCACTTGGATGGCCAGGGAGAACTTTTAAAGTTACCATTTGCTCAAATGAAAGGAAATAAAGAAAGCCAACAGTGCCAGCTGGGATAGGCTCAGGGCCATAGAATAAAAGGAAACACAAGTTTGTTAGTGACAGAAAGAAATAGTGCCTTTTGAAGAAAGAAGAAAAAAAGCAATAATTCAAAGTGAATGTCTGAATGTTCATCAAGATCATATTAATCATGTTGGACAAAAATAGAGTCATTTTCTTTTCTGATCAAAACAGATCAGGCCCAATCATCTGTCGGTCCACGTACCTTTGCCTAACCTAATGAGATTTACCAGACCGACATACCGATGCTTTCTTTAAACACTTTATCGTTTTGAGTGTCAAACAGTAACCTGGCCAGTAATATAGATTCTCACACAATCTTTGTGAGTTCACAAACTCTTGGTTCTTGCTTTTGGCCAAAACCAGGCCAAACCACCATTGGTTAAGACCAATCACAGAGCAGCATTGTGGTTTGGACAAAAGCCAAAGGTGAATTCACTTCAATTAAATTATTTTTTTTTGTAGCACCTGAAATCACAACAGCAGATGCCTTGAAGTACCTGAACACACAAAAACTAACATGACATTGCTTGGAATGTTCCACAGGATAACTTTTGTTTTCTTGGTGTTTTTATTGCTAAAATGTCTCCACAGATCTGACCTGTAACTTGGCCTGGTGGCATCATCTGCTTCATGTTTTACAGTGTAACATTCAAGAAAAAGCTATATCTTGTCCATGGAGACAAGCACCTTTTTCCTCCCCAAAAAACGTGTGCACATTTGTCATGGAATTAGACATACACCAATGCTATTCCGTGACACATCAAGAACACAATTCAACCTAGAATATGAAACGACACAGAAATATCAAACATTTGTATGGCAAGCTTGGGAGAAAACGCCGGGCTGTGTCAGCCAAGCCGTTGTAAGGAGCCTGGCTGACCCTCCTGCGTCTCACCCCCGCGTCTCACCCCGTTTTTTCCCATGCTGGTTGGTTTTATTAGATATTCTGGAATAGGCGGGTCACATTTCTCATTGGTCAGCTTCACATCAAGGCACTTGGTATTTTTCCGTAGAGATCAAGCCTTGGGTAAACATTACCCAGACTCCTCTGGGTTATCACCCCCCCTCTGGTAAACATTCTTTGGCCCATCTTTACGGCCCCTTCACAAATGCAGTTTGTCACACACCCGTTCTTCTCTTAGACTAATGATGCAGATAAAATATCACTATTATGCAGATAAAATACATCACAGAAATATACTCATATATTCACATTTTATCACAACATTAAAGAGAAGACTGAAAAAAGAACAGCTTAACTCGGCTCAGACGTTTGTAGAGGTCTAAAATAATAATAATGTGCAAATATACCTGTCTGCGAATGTTATGAAAACCAAGCATAAGCATTATTATGTTTGATTCCATGTACATATGTAATGTGGCTGCAGGATGTATCTGTGCGGGACACGTGACCTGACATGACTCCTGGAGCTCTGGATCCAGGGCTGGAGAACAAAAGCAGGCGTGTCCTCTGTAGAAGTATTATTAGCCGCAAACTGTTCCTGGCACCACACATCAAACCAGAACAAGTGACACACTATCTCAGCGCAGAGGTCACACCAATATTAGTTTACCAATACATTGTAACAAGTCTAATAATGGCACATTCTTTTGCTACTGTTGAAGTTTGTTTTTATGACACTGGATTTATTGTGGCTTTTTTAAACTACTTATAGTAAGTAATCTCGCCTCTGGTGCTAATCCAGAAACGCTCCTTTTAAACTCATGACCCTTTCATCATGAAAATTGTGAACCATGAATAAGTTTGTATTGAATAGGAGTGGGTTAAAATATGTTTTCTTCTGCCCACTCCCTTTTGAGAAATTTGTTTTTTTTAATGGTTTAATGTGAATTCTCATATTCTCCTGGCACAGAATAAATAAAAATGTCCATATACTCCTAAATAAATAGCAATGAAAACCTGTTCTTATGTAGCATATTACGCTGTAGTTAGAATTTCTATTTGCTAAGATAAGCAACAAAAAGTCCAGGGCAAAACTTAAAGTCAATTACATTTTTGTAAATGGGACTTCAGATTATGACGCAGACTTTCTAAACCCTGCTGCCAATATTTGCCTTTGCCTTTCACCCACAAACCGAGATGCAAAATGCTGTAAGAGAAACTAAACCCGGGAAAGACAAGGGGAAAACAGACCCACAAGTTGACAATATCCTACTACTACTGACAAATTATATATACATGTACATATATATATATATATATATATATATATATATATATATATATATATATATATATATATAATATAATTTGTGTGTGTAAATTCTAGTGACATTTATGAAGATTTTTATTTATGGATATTAATCATTACAGGCTGTTACTACTAGATCATTAATTGGTAGAAGAAATGCTAATAAAAAAACCTTTGTAATTAGATATTTTCCGGACAAATACAGATCTTAAGCTACAGCATATGAATGTTTTAATGTGAACAACATGTTATGTCTGAAAGGTGTATATGTCTCATTTGTTCCAGAACTGGACCACAGCCAGGCCAAAGCAGGACTCTCACATATAACATACTATACATCTCATGAACAACATGATTTTTGTATTTTTCATTTTAAGTGGGCCAAATTGCTTGTAATAAAAGAAAACTAATGAAAATTGCTGCTGTAATTTGATTATTTTAATGTAACTTGTAATGTAACTATGATGCAAGGTTTTGAACAGGCGTGTGATACTGGTGTGTGACCACAGGGGGCACATCTGATGGTGCTCACAGTGGTCCTCAGTGTACCCAGGCAGCTTGTGTGTTTGCCCAGACACATGAGGGAACATTGGTTGCAAG
>NW_027316124.1:0-27500 GCF_026437365.1 Eucyclogobius newberryi
AATGTACTTTAAAATGTACTTTAGAATGTACTTTAGAATGTACTTTAGACTGTACTTTAGACTGTACTTTAGAATGTCCTTTAGAATGTACTTTAAAATGTACTTTAGAATGTACTTTAGACTACTTTAGAATGTACTTTAGAATGTACTTTAGAATGTCCTTTAGAATGTACTTTAAAATGTACTTTGGAGTGTACTTTAGAATGTACTTTAAAATGTACTTTAGAATGTACTTTAGACTACTTTAGAATGTACTTTAAAATGTACTTTAGAATGTACTTTAGACTACTTTAGAATGTACTTTAGAATGTCCTTTAGAATGTACTTTAAAATGTACTTTAGAATGTCCTTTAGAACGTACTTTAGAATGTACTTTAGAATGTACTTTAAAATGTACTTTAGACTGTACTTTAGACTGTACTTTAGAATGTACTTTAGAATGTAATTTAGAATGTACTTTAGACTGTACTTTAGAATGTACTTTAGACTGTACTTTAGAATGTACTTTAGAATGTTCTTTACAATGTACTTTAGAATGTACTTTAGTCTGTACTTTAGAATGTACTTTAAAATGTACTTTAGAATGAACTTTAGAATGTACTTTAGAATGTACTTTAGACTTTACTTTAGAATGTACTTTAGACTGTACTTTAGAATGTACTTTAGAATGTCCTTTAGAATGTACTTTAAAATGTACTTTAGAATGTACTTTAGACTACTTTAGACTGTACTTTAGAATGTACTTTAGAATATACTTTAGAATGTACTTCAGACCGTCATTTAGAATGTACTTTTGGAGTGTACTTTAGAATGTACTTTAAAATGTACTTCAGAATGTACTTTAGAATATTCTTTTGGAAAGTACTTTTGGAACGTACTTTTGAAATGTACTTTTGGAAAGTACTTTTGAAATGTACTTTTGGAAAGTTCTTTTGGAAAAGACCTTGACACAGAAATGGACACAAACATCACTGTCGCTCCAGGACTGAAAAAAGACAAATGTCTTTTTGTGTGATATTTTAACCCTACGACTTTTCTTTGATGACTCAAATATTAAAACAAATCTGCTCCCCCTCCTCTGCTCCTCCTCCTCTGCTCCTCCTCCTCTGCTCCCCCTCCTCTGCTCCCCCTCCTCTGCTCCCCCTCCTCTGCTCCCCCTCCTCTGATCCTCCTCCTCTGCTCCTCCTCCTCTGCTCCCCCTCCTCTGCTCCCCCTCCTCTGATCCTCCTCCTCTGCTCCTCCACCTCTGATCCTCCTCCTCTGCTCCCCCTCCTCTGCTCCTCCTCCCTCTGCTCCTCCTCCTCTGCTCCTCCTCCTGTGCTCCTCCTCCTCTGATCCTCCTCCTCTGCTCCCCCTCCTCTGCTCCTCCTCCTCTGCTCCCCCTCCTCTGCTCCTCCTCCTCTGCTCCTCCTCCTCTGCTCCCCCTCCTCTGCTCCTCCTCCTCTGCTCCCCCTCCTCTGCTCCTCCTCCTCTTCTCCTCCTCCTCTGCTCCTCCTCCTCTGCTCCTCCTCCTCTGCTCCTCCTCCTCTGCTCCTCCTCCTCTGCTCCCCCTCCTCTGCTCCTCCTCCTCTGCTCCTCCTCCTCTGCTCCTCCTCCTCTGATCCTCCTCCTCTGCTCCTCCTCCTGTGCTCCCCCTCCTCTGCTCCTCCTCCTCTGCTCCCCCTCCTCTGCTCCTCCTCCTCTGCTCCTCCTCCTCTTCCTCTGCTCCTCCTCCTCTAATCCCCCTCCTCTAATCCCCCTCCTCTGCTCCTCCTCCTCTGCTCCGCCTCCTCTGCTCCTCCTCCTCTGCTCCTCTTCCTCTGCTCCTCCTCCTCTAATCCCCCTCCTCTGCTCCTCCTACTCTGCTCCGCCTCCTCTGCTCCTCCTCCTCTGCTCCCCCTCCTCTGCTCCTCCTCCTCTGCTCCTCTTCTTCTGCTCCTCCTCCTCTAATCCCCCTCCTCTGCTCCTCCTCCTCTGTTCCTCCTCCTCTGCTCCTCCTCCTCTGCTCCTCCTCCTCTGCTCCTCCTCCTCTGCTCCCCCTCCTCTGATCCCCCTCCTCTTCTCCTCCTCCTGTGCTCCCCCTCCTCTGCTCCTCCGCATCTGTTCCTCCTCCTCTGCTCCTCCTCCTCTGCTCCCCCTCCTCTGCTCCTCCTCCTCTGCTCCTCCTCCCCTGCTCCCACTCCTCTGCTCCTCCTCCTCTGCTCCCCCTCCTCTGATCCTCCTCCTCTGCTCCTCCTCCCCTGCTCCTCCTCCTCTGCTCCCCCTCCTCTGTTCCTCCTCCTCTGCTCCTCCTACTCTGCTCCTCCTACTCTGCTCCTCCTCCTCTGCTCCCCCTCCTCTGCTCCTCCTCCTCTGCTCCTCCTCCTCTGCTCCTCCTCCTCTGCTCCTCCTCCTCTGTTCCTCCTCCTCTGCTCCTCCTCCTCTGCTCCCCCTCCTCTGCTCCTCCTCCTCTGTTCCTCCTCCTCTGCTCCTCCTCCTCTGCTCCCCCTCCTCTGCTCCTCCTCCTCTGCTCCCCCTCCTTTGATCGCCCTCCTCTTCTCCTCCTCCTGTTCTCCCCCTCCTTTGATCGCCCTCCTCTTCTCCTCCTCCTGTTCTCCCCCTCCTCTGCTCCTCCTCCTCTGCTCCCCCTCCTCTGATCCTCCTCCTCTGCTCCTCCTCCCCTGCTCCTCCTCCTCTGCTCCCCCTCCTCTGCTCCTCCTCCCTCTGCTCCTCCTCCCCTGCTCCTCCTCCTCTGCTCCCCCTCCTCTGCTCCTCCTCCTCTGCTCCTCCTCCTCTGCTCCCCCTCCTCTGCTCCTCCTCCTCTGCTCCTCCTCCTCTGCTCCCCCTCCTCTGCTCCTCCTCCTCTTCTCCTCCTCCTCTGCTCCTCCTACTCTCCTCCTCCTCCTCTGCTCCTCCTCCTGTGCTCCTCCTCCTCTGATCCTCCTCCTCTGCTCCCCCTCCTCTGCTCCTCCTCCTCTGCTCCCCCTCCTCTGCTCCTCCTCCTCTGCTCCTCCTCCCCTGCTCCTCCTCCTCTGCTCCCCCTCCTCTGCTCCTCCTCCTCCGCTCCTCCTCCTCTGCTCCTCCTCCTGTGCTCCCCCTCTTCTGCTCCTCCTCCTCTGTTCCCCCTCCTCTGCTCCTCCTCCTCTGCTCCCCCTCCTCTGCTCCTCCTCCTCTGCTCCTCCTCCTCTGCTCCCCCTCCTCTGCTCCCCCTCCTCTGCTCCTCCTCCCTCTGCTCCTCCTCCTCTGCTCCTCCTCCTCTGCTCCTCCTCCTGTGCTCCTCCTCCTCTGATCCTCCTCCTCTGCTCCCCCTCCTCTGCTCCTCCTCCTCTGCTCCCCCTCCTCTGCTCCTCCTCCTCTGCTCCTCCTCCTCTGTTCCTCCTCCTCTGCTCCTCCTCCTCTGCTCCCCCTCCTCTGCTCCTCCTCCTCTGTTCCTCCTCCTCTGCTCCTCCTCCTCTGCTCCCCCTCCTCTGCTCCTCCTCCTCTGCTCCCCCTCCTTTGATCGCCCTCCTCTTCTCCTCCTCCTGTTCTCCCCCTCCTTTGATCGCCCTCCTCTTCTCCTCCTCCTGTTCTCCCCCTCCTCTGCTCCTCCTCCTCTGCTCCCCCTCCTCTGATCCTCCTCCTCTGCTCCTCCTCCCCTGCTCCTCCTCCTCTGCTCCCCCTCCTCTGCTCCTCCTCCCTCTGCTCCTCCTCCCCTGCTCCTCCTCCTCTGCTCCCCCTCCTCTGCTCCTCCTCCTCTGCTCCTCCTCCTCTGCTCCCCCTCCTCTGCTCCTCCTCCTCTGCTCCTCCTCCTCTGCTCCCCCTCCTCTGCTCCTCCTCCTCTTCTCCTCCTCCTCTGCTCCTCCTACTCTCCTCCTCCTCCTCTGCTCCTCCTCCTGTGCTCCTCCTCCTCTGATCCTCCTCCTCTGCTCCCCCTCCTCTGCTCCTCCTCCTCTGCTCCCCCTCCTCTGCTCCTCCTCCTCTGCTCCTCCTCCCCTGCTCCTCCTCCTCTGCTCCCCCTCCTCTGCTCCTCCTCCTCCGCTCCTCCTCCTCTGCTCCTCCTCCTGTGCTCCCCCTCTTCTGCTCCTCCTCCTCTGTTCCCCCTCCTCTGCTCCTCCTCCTCTGCTCCCCCTCCTCTGCTCCCCCTCCTCTGCTCCTCCTCCTCTGCTCCTCCTCCTCTGCTCCCCCTCCTCTGCTCCTCCTCCCTCTGCTCCTCCTCCTCTGCTCCTCCTCCTCTGCTCCTCCTCCTGTGCTCCTCCTCCTCTGATCCTCCTCCTCTGCTCCCCCTCCTCTGCTCCTCCTCCTCTGCTCCCCCTCCTCTGCTCCTCCTCCTCTGCTCCTCCTCCTCTGCTCCCCCTCCTCTGCTCCTCCTCCTCTGCTCCCCCTCCTCTGCTCCTCCTCCTCTTCTCCTCCTCCTCTGCTCCTCCTCCTCTGCTCCTCCTCCTCTGCTCCTCCTCCTGTGCTCCTCCTCCTCTGCTCCCCCTCCTCTGCTCCTCCTCCTCTGCTCCCCCTCCTCTGCTCCCCCTCCTCTGCTCCTCCTCCTCTGTTCCTCCTCCTCTGCTCCTCCTCCTCTGCTCCTCCTCCTCTGCTCCTCCTCCTGTGCTCCTCCTCCTCTGCTCCCCCTCCTCTGCTCCTCCTCCTCTGCTCCCCCTCCTCTGCTCCCCCTCCTCTGCTCCTCCTCCTCTGTTCCTCCTCCTCTGCTCCCCCTCCTCTGCTCCTCCTCCTCGGATTGGACGTTCCAATCACATGACTTATGTTTCCATGAACTAAATAGAATCTCACAAACCTCCGCTTCAGCTCGGCATTCTTCACTCGTCTCCTCGTCTCCTCGTCTCCTCTCTCTTCTCCTCGTCTCCTCTCTCCTCTTCTCCTCTCTCCTCGTCTCCTCTCTCCTCGTCTCCTCGTTCACGGCCTTTTTGTCCTGGTTCAGTCCCGGTCTCGCTCTGGTCTCTCTGTGATGGACTGAGTTCAGACTGAGCTTAGACCCTCCCCCAGGACCAGGACCTGGACCTGGACCTGGACCTGGACCAGGACCAGGACCAGGACCAGGACCAGGACCAGGACCAGGACCAGGACCAGGACCAGGACCAGGTTACTCTGGTTTTAGTCTCTTAAAATTCTGTCCTAAACTGAGTCCTGCTTTAGACCTGGTTTAGTCCTGGTTTAGACCTGGTTTAGACCTGGTTTAGTCCTGCTTTAGTCCTGGTTTAGTCCTGGTTTAGTCCTGGTTTAGACCTGGTTTAGTCCTGCTTTAGTCCTGGTTTAGTCCTGGTTTAGACCTGGTTTAGTCCTGGTTTAGACCTGGTTTAGACCTGGTTTAGTCCTGGTTTAGACCTGGTTTAGTCCTGGTTTAGTCCTGGTTTAGTCCTGGTTTAGTCCTGGTTTAGTCCTGGTTTAGACCTGGTTTAGTCCTGGTTTAGACCTGGTTTAGTCCTGGTTTAGTCCTGGTTTAGTCCTGGTTTAGTCCTGGTTTAGTCCTGGTTTAGTCCTGCTTTAGTCCTGGTTTAGTCCTGGTTTAGACCTGGTTTAGTCCTGGTTTAGACCTGGTTTAGTCCTGGTTTAGTCCTGGTTTAGTCCTGGTTTAGTCCTGGTTTAGTCCTGGTTTAGTCCTGGTTTAGACCTGGTTTAGTCCTGGTTTAGACCTGGTTTAGTCCTGGTTTAGTCCTGGTTTAGTCCTGGTGTCGTGCCAGTCCGGCTGCAGTGGGAAGGTCCTGGTCCTGGTCCTGGTCCTGGTCCTGGTCCTGGTCCTGGTCCTGGTCCTGGTCCTGGTCCTGGTCCTGGTCCTGGTCCAGGTCCAGGTCCAGGTCCTGGTCCTGGTCCTGGTCCTGGTCCAGGTCCAGGTCCCGGTCCCGGTCCCGGTCCAGGTCCAGGTCCAGGTCCAGGTCCAGGTCCTGGTCCTGGTCCAGGTCCTGGTCCTGGTCCTGGTCCTGGTCCTGGTCCTGGTCCTGGTCCAGGTCCAGGTCCAGGTCCAGGTCCAGGTCCAGGTCCTGGTCCTGGTCCAGGTCCTGGTCCTGGTCCAGGTCCCGGTCCCGGTCCCGGTCCCGGTCCCGGTCCTGGTCCAGGTCCAGGTCCAGGTCCAGGTCCAGGTCCAGGTCCTGGTCTCGGTCGGAGACAGAGACACATGTGTTTTCCATCAGGTTCTCAGACTCAGACAGGAAGTGCACTTTAAAAACACTTACACTGTAAAACATTCTGCAGAAGTCGAGCTGTTTCTCTTTTATTGTTTCACGATCACAATAAAGTTTTATTCAAACATCCAGAATCACCTACCCACTAGCCCCGCCCACATCCTGTACATGGTTGTGATTATTAGAAAAATGAAGACTCTGATTGACACATGAAGAGGCGGGGCTTATCTATATAAAGGGGAGGGGCTTATCAGTAATAAAAACAAATGTTTTGTTTGTTGCTAAAAGTTTTTTACTGATTATTTTTGTTTAAAATTGTCATAATTATATAAATGTTCATTTTACTGCAATAAACTCCATATAAATGACACGGATGAAATGTCAGAGTTTAAAACATTTGTTTTTCCATCTGAGAGATTGTTCTGTTTGTTTGTTTGTTTGTTTGTTTGTTTGTTTGTCTCTGCTTTTGAAAACGTCTCAAGGTTTTTCCTGCAGCAGAATGCACGTTTTTACAGTGCAGTGCAGTGGTTTGAACACAGGGGGCAGTGTTTTACAGTGCAGTGCAGTGGTTTGAACACAGGGGGCAGTGTTTTACAGTGCAGTGGTTTGAACACAGGGGGCAGTGTATTACAGTGCAGTGCAGTGGTTTGAACACAGGGGGCAGTGTTTTACAGTGCAGTGCAGTGGTTTGAACACAGGGGGCAGTGTTTTACAGTGCAGTGCAGTGGCTTGAACACAGGGGGCAGTGTTTTACAGTGCAGTGCAGTGGTTTGAACACAGGGGGCAGTGTTTTACAGTGCAGTGCAGTGGTTTGAACACAGGGGGCAGTGTATTACAGTGCAGTGCAGTGGTTTGAACACAGGGGGCAGTGTTTTACAGTGCAGTGCAGTGGTTTGAACACAGGGGGCAGTGTTTTACAGTGCAGTGCAGTGGTTTGAACACAGGGGGCAGTGTTTTACAGTGCAGTGCAGTGGCTTGAACAAAGGGGGCAGTGTTTTACAGTGCAGTGCAGTGGCTTGAACAAAGGGGGCAGTGTTTTACAGTGCAGTGCAGTGGTTTGAACACAGGGGGCAGTGTTTTACAGTGCAGTGCAGTGGCTTGAACAAAGGGGGCAGTGTTTTACAGTGCAGTGCAGTGGCTTGAACACAGGGGGCAGTGTTTTACAGTGCAGTGCAGTGGTTTGAACACAGGGGGCAGTGTTTTACAGTGCAGTGCAGTGGTTTGAACACAGGGGGCAGTGTTCTACAGTGCAGTGCAGTGGTTTGAACACAGGGGGCAGTGTTTTACAGTGCAGTGCAGTGGCTTGAACACAGGGGGCAGTGTTTTACAGTGCAGTGCAGTGGCTTGAACAAAGGGGGCAGTGTTTTACAGTGCAGTGGTTTGAACACAGGGGGCAGTGTTTTACAGTGCAGTGCAGTGGCTTGAACAAAGGGGGCAGTGTTTTACAGTGCAGTGCAGTGGCTTGAACAAAGGGGGCAGTGTTTTACAGTGCAGTGCAGTGGCTTGAACACAGGGGGCAGTGTTTTACAGTGCAGTGCAGTGGTTTGAACACAGGGGGCAGTGTTTTACAGTGCAGTGCAGTGGTTTGAACATAGGGGGCAGTGTTCTACAGTGCAGTGCAGTGGTTTGAACACAGGGGGCAGTGTTTTACAGTGCAGTGCAGTGGTTTGAACACAGGGGGCAGTGTTTTACAGTGCAGTGCAGTGGCTTGAACACAGGGGGCAGTGTTTTACAGTGCAGTGCAGTGGCTTGAACAAAGGGGGCAGTGTTTTACAGTGCAGTGGTTTGAACACAGGGGGCAGTGTTTTACAGTGCAGTGCAGTGGCTTGAACAAAGGGAGCAGTGTTTTACAGTGCAGTGCAGTGGCTTGAACAAAGGGGGCAGTGTTTTACAGTGCAGTGCAGTGGCTTGAACACAGGGGGCAGTGTTTTACAGTGCAGTGCAGTGGCTTGAACACAGGGGGCAGTGTTTTACAGTGCAGTGCAGTGGTTTGAACACAGGGGGCAGTGTTTTACAGTGCAGTGCAGTGGCTTGAACAAAGGGGGCAGTGTTTTACAGTGCAGTGCAGTGGCTTGAACACAGGGGGCAGTGTTTTACAGTGCAGTGCAGTGGTTTGAACACAGGGGGCAGTGTTTTACAGTGCAGTGCAGTGGCTTGAACAAAGGGGGCAGTGTTTTACAGTGCAGTGCAGTGGTTTGAACACAGGGGGCAGTGTTTTACAGTGCAGTGCAGTGGTTTGAACACAGGGGGCAGTGTATTACAGTGCAGTGCAGTGGTTTGAACACAGGGGGCAGTGTTTTACAGTGCAGTGCAGTGGTTTGAACACAGGGGGCAGTGTTTTACAGTGCAGTGCAGTGGTTTGAACACAGGGGGCAGTGTTTTACAGTGCAGTGCAGTGGCTTGAACAAAGGGGGCAGTGTTTTACAGTGCAGTGCAGTGGTTTGAACACAGGGGGCAGTGTTTTACAGTGCAGTGCAGTGGTTTGAACACAGGGGGCAGTGTATTACAGTGCAGTGCAGTGGTTTGAACACAGGGGGCAGTGTTTTACAGTGCAGTGCAGTGGTTTGAACACAGGGGGCAGTGTTTTACAGTGCAGTGCAGTGGCTTGAACACAGGGGGCAGTGTATTACAGTGCAGTGCAGTGGCTTGAACACAGGGGGCAGTGTTTTACAGTGCAGTGCAGTGGTTTGAACACAGGGGGCAGTGTTTTACAGTGCAGTGCAGTGGCTTGAACACAGGGGGCAGTGTTTTACAGTGCAGTGGCTTGAACACAGGGGGCAGTGTATTACAGTACAGTGCAGTGGTTTGAACACAGGGGGCAGTGTTTTACAGTGCAGTGCAGTGGCTTGAACACAGGGGGCAGTGTATTACAGTGCAGTGCAGTGGTTTGAACACAGGGGGCAGTGTTTTACAGTGCAGTGCAGTGGCTTGAACACAGGGGGCAGTGTTTTACAGTGCAGTGCAGTGGCTTGAACACAGGGGGCAGTGTATTACAGTGCAGTGCAGTGGCTTGAACACAGGGGCAGTGTTTTACAGTGCAGTGCAGTGGCTTGAACACAGGGGGCAGTGTTTTACAGTGCAGTGGTTTGAACACAGGGGGCAGTGTTTTACAGTGCAGTGCAGTGGTTTGAACACAGGGGGCAGTGTTTTACAGTGCAGTGCAGTGGTTTGAACACAGGGGGCAGTGTTTTACAGTGCAGTGCAGTGGTTTGAACACAGGGGGCAGTGTTTTACAGTGCAGTGCAGTGGTTTGAACACAGGGGGCAGTGTTTTACAGTGCAGTGCAGTGGCTTGAACACAGGGGCAGTGTTTTACAGTGCAGTGCAGTGGCTTGAACACAGGGGGCAGTGTTTTACAGTGCAGTGGTTTGAACACAGGGGGCAGTGTATTACAGTGCAGTGCAGTGGTTTGAACACAGGGGGCAGTGTTTTACAGTGCAGTGCAGTGGTTTGAACACAGGGGGCAGTGTTTTACAGTGCAGTGCAGTGGTTTGAACACAGGGGGCAGTGTTTTACAGTGCAGTGCAGTGGTTTGAACACAGGGGGCAGTGTTTTACAGTGCAGTGCAGTGGTTTGAACACAGGGGGCAGTGTTTTACAGTGCAGTGGTTTGAACACAGGGGGCAGTGTTGATTCAATTTATATTTTTAGTTTGTCATTTTTGTGGTAAAGGTCAGATGTGTCGTGGTAAAGAAGATGAGAAAGATGAGGAGGAAGTGGAAGAAGAGGAGGAAGATGAGGTGGAAGTGGAACAAGAGGAGGAAGATGAGGTGGAAGTGGAAGAAAAGGAAGAAGAGGAGAAAGATGAGGAAGATGAAGAGGAAGTGGAAGAATAGGAGGAAGATAAGGAAGTGGAAGAAGAGGAAGATGAGGAGGAAGAGGAAGAAGAGGAGGAAGTGGAAGAAAAGGATGAGGAAGTGGAAGAAGAGGAAGAAGAGAAGGAAGAGAAAGAAGATGAGGAAGATAAGGAAGTTGAAGAAGAGGAAGAAGAGAAGGAAGTGGAAGAAAAGGAAGATGAAGAAGTGGAAGAAGAGGAGGAAGTGGAAGAAGAAGAAGATGAGGAGGAAGTTGCTGAAGAGGGGGAAGAGGAAGAAGAGAAGGAAGTGGAAGAAGAGGAGGAAGTTGAAGAAGAGGAGGAAGATGAGGAGGAAGCTGAAAAAAGAGGAGGAAGAGGAGGAAGATGAGGAGGAAGTGGAAGAAGAGAAGGAAGTGGAAGAAGAGGAAGAAGATGAGGAAGATAAGGAAGTGGAAGAAGATTAAAATGAGGAGGAAGAGGAAGAAGAGGAGGAAGTAGAAGAAGAAGAAGAAGATGAGGAAGTGGAAAAAGAGGAAGAAGAGAAGGAAGTGGAAGAAGTTGAAGTGGAAGAAAATGAGGAAGTGGAAGAAGAGGAAGAAGAGAAGGAAGTGGAAGAAGAGGAAGAAGAATAGGAAGATAAGGAAGAGGAGGAAGAGGACGAAGAGACGCAAGTGGAAGAGGAGGAGGAAGAGGAAGAAGAAGAGGAAGAGAAGGAAGTGGAAGAAGAGGAAGATGAGGAAGTGGAAGAAGAGGAGGAAGTGGAAGAAAAGGAAGAAGAGGAGGAAGTGGAAGAAGAGGAAGATGAGGAGGAAGTTGAAGAAGAGGAGGAAGATGAGGAGGAAGTGGAAAAAGAGGAGGAAAAAAGGAAGAAGAGGAGGAAGTGGAAGATGAGTAAGATGAGGAGGAAGTGAAAGAAGAGGAGGAAGAAGTGGAAGAAGAGGAGGGAGAGGAGGAAGATGAGGAGGAAGTGGAAGAAGAGGAGGAAGATGAGTAGGAAGTGGAAGAAAAGGAGGAAGAAGTGGAAGAAGAGGAGGAAGAGGAGGAAGATGAGGAGGAAGTGGAAGAAGAGGAGAAAGATGAGTAGGAAGTGGAAGAAAAGGAAGAAGAGGAGGAAGTGGAAGAAGAGGAAAAAGATGAGGAAGATGAGGAGGAAGTGGAAGAAGAGGAAGAAGAGGAGGAAGTGGAAGAAGAGGAAAAAGATGAGGAAGATGAGGAGGAAGTGGAAGAAGAGGAGGAAGATGAGGAGGAAGTGAAGAAGAGGAGAAAGATGAGAAAGATGAGGAAGATGAGGAGGAAGTGGAAGAATAAGAGGAAGATGAGGAGGAAGTGGAAGAAGAGGAGGAAGAACACAGTGGCGTAGTGGTTAGCTCCTTCGCTTCACAGCAAGTGGTCCTCGACCACTAAAAACATGCTACACCTGGTACAAAGTGTAGAGGGGGCACTGTCACTCAAGAGCGCCCCCTGCTACGTCAGTTTTACAGAGTCATGGTGATGAGGGCGATGTCGTCATGGCTGGAGAAGAGCAGGGGAGAAAGTACACAGCCCTGTGGAGCTCCTGTGCTGATAGTCCCAGTGTCTGAGACATTCTTCCCCAGCCGCACACACTGACTCTGATCCATCAGGAAGTCAGAGCTCCACCTGCAGGTGGAGTCGGCACATTGAGCTGGAAGAGCTTGTCCTGGAGCAGAGCAGGAGTTGGTGTTGAATGCTCCCATAGGGTCTCTGGGAGTCCTAAGTGAGCGGCCGCAGAGTAAATACCACGTTCTTCTACAAAATGATTTACACAGTTTAAATCTTCACATCTGCAGCAGCTTTGTCTTTGTAAACGTTAAAAACACAAGAATAAAACATGTGATTTCAGATGAAGAAGAAGGAGTCGGATCAGCGTTTGGACCACTGCACTTTATTTACAGAATCACGCGATGCAAGAACTTTACCAAAAACTACAAAAAGTTAGCTTGACTCCACAAGGTTCTCATGCAGCGTGCACAGCAGTTACAGCTCTGTACAATCGCCTCAGATCAGAGTGTTCAGACCAGGGAAACCTGCAGGGGGCGCTCTACGACACCTGCAGGGGGCGCTCTATGACACCTGCAGGGGGCGCTCTATGACACCTGCAGGGGGCGCTCTATGACACCTGCAGGGGGCGCTCTATGACACCTGCAGGGGGCGCTCTATGACACCTGCAGGGGGCGCTCTACGACACCTGCAGGGGGCGCTCTACGACACCTGCAGGGGGTGCTCTATGACACCTGCAGGGGGCGCTCTATGACACCGGCAGGGGGCGCTCTATGACACCTGCAGGGGGCGCTCTATGACACCTGCAGGGGGCGCTCTATGACCCCTGCAGGGGGCGCTCTATGACACCTGCAGGGGGCGCTCTATGACCCCTGCAGGGGGCGCTCTATGACCCCTGCAGGGGGCGCTCTATGATAACTGCAGGGGGCGCTCTATGACACCTGCAGGGGGCGCTCTATGACCCCTGCAGGGGGCGCTCTATGACACCTGCAGGGGGCGCTCTATGACACCTGCAGGGGGCGCTCTATGACACCTGCAGGGGGCGCTCTATGACAACTGCAGGGGGCGCTCTATGACACCTGCAGGGGGCGCTCTATGACACCGGCAGGGGGCGCTCTATGACACCTGCAGGGGGCGCTCTATGACACCTGCAGGGGGCGCTCTATGACACCTGCAGGGGGCGCTCTATGATACCTGCAGGGGGCGCTCTATGACACCTGCAGGGGGCGCTCTATGACACCTGCAGGGGACACCTGCAGGGGGCGCTCTATGACACCTGCAGGGGGCGCTCTATGACACCTGCAGGGGGCGCTCTATGACACCTGCAGGGGACACCTGCAGGGGGCGCTCTATGACACCTGCAGGGGGCGCTCTATGATACCTGCAGGGGGCGCTCTATGACACCTGCAGGGGGCGCTCTATGACACCTGCAGGGGACACCTGCAGGGGGCGCTCTATGACACCTGCAGGGGGCGCTCTGGAAGTTTCCTCGGTCTGAACACAAACAAAACACGGCCTTCTCTCCGAGTCCAGAGTCACTGGACAGAATTTGATCCACTGACTGTGTTTGCAGGGCGACCTGAAGGAGGCGACCTGAAGGAGGCGACCTGAAGGAGGCGACCTGAAGGAGGCGACCTGAAGGAGGCGACCTGAAGGAGGCCACCTGAAGGAGGCCACCTGAAGGAGGCGACCTGAAGGAGGCGACCTGAAGGTGGCGACCTGAAGGAGGCGACCTGAAGGAGGCGACCTGAAGGAGGCGACCTGAAGGAGGCGACCTGAAGGAGGCGACCTGAAGGAGGCCACCTGAAGGAGGCCACCTGAAGGAGGCGACCTGAAGGTGGCGACCTGAAGGAGGCGACCTGAAGGAGGCGACCTGAAGGAGGCGACCTGAAGGAGGCGACCTGAAGGAGGCCACCTGAAGGAGGCCACCTGAAGGAGGCGACCTGAAGGAGGCGACCTGAAGGTGGCGACCTGAAGGAGGCGACCTGAAGGAGGCGACCTGAAGGAGGCGACCTGAAGGAGGCGACCTGAAGGAGGCGACCTGAAGGAGGCCACCTGAAGGAGGCCACCTGAAGGAGGCGACCTGAAGGTGGCGACCTGAAGGAGGCGACCTGAAGGAGGCGACCTGAAGGAGGCGACCTGAAGGAGGCGACCTGAAGGAGGCGACCTGAAGGAGGCCACCTGAAGGAAGCCACCTGAAGGAGGCCACCTGAAGGAGGCGACCTGAAGGAGGCGACCTAAAGGTGGCGACCTGAAGGAGGCGACCTGAAGGAGGCGACCTGAAGGAGGCGACCTGAAGGAGGCGACCTGAAGGAGGCGACCTGAAGGAGGCCACCTGAAGGAGGCCACCTGAAGGAGGCGACCTGAAGGTGGCGACCTGAAGGAGGCGACCTGAAGGAGGCGACCTGAAGGAGGCGACCTGAAGGAGGCGACCTGAAGGAGGCCACCTGAAGGAGGCCACCTGAAGGAGGCCACCTGAAGGAGACGACCTGAAGGAGGCCACCTGAAGGAGGCCACCTGAAGGAGGCCACCTGAAGGAGGCCACCTGAAGGAGGCGACCTGAAGGTGGCGACCTGAAGGAGGCGACCTGAAGGAGGCGACCTGAAGGAGGCCACCTGAAGGAGGCGACCTGAAGGAGGCGACCTGAAGGAGGCCACCTGAAGGAGGCCACCTGAAGGAGGCCACCTGAAGGTGGCGACCTGAAGGAGGCAACCTGAAGGAGGCCACCTGAAGGAGGCCACCTGAAGGAGGCGACCTGAAGGTGGCGACCTGAAGGTGACGACCTGAAGGAGGCGACCTGAAGGTGGCGACCTGAAGGAGGCGACCTGAAGGTGGCGACCTGGAGGAGGCGACCTGAAGGTGGCGACCTGAAGGCTGAAGGTGGCGACCTAAAGGAGGCGACCTGAAGGAGGCGACCTGAAGGTAGCGACCTGGAGGAGGCGACCTGAAGGTGGCGACCTGAAGGCTGAAGGTGGCGACCTGAAGGTGGCGACCTGGAGGAGGCGACCTGAAGGTGGCGACCTGAAGGCTGAAGGTGGCGACCTAAAAGAGGCGACCTGAAGGAGGCGACCTGAAGGAGGCGACCTGAAGGTGGCGACCTGAAGGTGGCGACCTGGAGGAGGCAACCTGAAGGTGGCGACCTGAAGGCTGAAGGTGGCGACCTAAAGGAGGCGACCTGAAGGAGGCGACCTGAAGGTGGCGACCTGAAGGCTGAAGGTGGCGACCTGGAGGAGGCGACCTGAAGGTGGCGACCTGAAGGTGGCGACCTGAAGGTGGCGAGGTCGTGACCTGAAGGAGGCGAGGTCGTGACCTGAAGGAGGCGAGGTCGTGACCTGAAGGTGGCGAGGTCGTGACCTGAAGGAGGCGAGGTCGTGACCTGAAGGTGGCGAGGTCGTGACCTGAAGGAGGCGAGGTCGTGACCTGAAGGTGGCGAGGTCGTGACCTGAAGGAGGCGAGGTCGTGACCTGAAGGTGGCGAGGTCGTGACCTGAAGGAGGCGAGGTCGTGACCTGAAGGAGGAAATGAAGTTTTTACAAAAACACAAAAAGATCTAAAGCTTCGTAAAGTTCATCAAATCGAGTAAAAAACACAACAAACCAAACTTTCACTCAGCGCTGCGCCACCTCTGCACCAATCAGAGCGCTCCGAGTGTGAGCGGGCCAATCAGAGCGCTCCGAGTGTGAGCGGGCCAATCAGAGCGCTCCGAGTGTGAGCGGGCCAATCAGAGCGCTCCGAGTGTGAGCGGGCCAATCAGAGCGCTCCGAGTGTGAGCGGACCAATCAGAGCGCTCCGAGTGTGAACGGACCAATCAGAGCGCTCCGAGTGTGAGCGGACCAATCAGAGCGCTCCGAGTGTGAACGGACCAATCAGAGCGCTCCGAGTGTGAACGGACCAATCAGAGCGCTCCGAGTGTGAACGGACCAATCAGAGGGTCAGCAGGGGGCGGCAGGGGCCGGCAGGGGCCGGCAGGGGGCGGCAGGGGGCGGCAAGGGGGGGCAGGGGCCGGCAGGGTCCGGCAGGGTCCGGCAGGGTCCGGCAGGGTCCGGCACACACAAAGCTCATATAAACATCAGTCATAAATATGTGAATAGTTCATAATAATCATAAGGCGAGAGCCACGACTAAAGCTCAGGTACAAACCACTGTCCACGACGAGACATTCAGTCCAAACACGCTCAGAGCCGCTGTGGACACGCCCCTGACGCCAGGACACGCCCCTGACGCCAGGACACGCCCCTGATGCCAGGACACGCCCCTGACGCCAGGATACGCCCCTGATGCCAGGACACGCCCCTGACGCCAGGACACGCCCAGACACAGGAATACAGGCACGCTATTGGACAGAGGCGAACTCGCCCTGTATCTGCAGACTTAGACCACATGACCTCATGACCCCAGACCACATGACCTCAGACCACATGACCACATACCATATGACCACAGACCACATGACCTCAGACCACATGACCACATACCATATGACCACAGACCACATGACCTCAGACCACATGACCACATACCATATGACCACAGACCATATGACCTCAGACCACATGACCACATACCATATGACCACAGACCATATGACCTCAGACCACATGACCACATACCATATGACCACAGACCACATGACCTCAGACCACATGACCACATACCATATGACCACAGACCATATGACCACAGACCACATGACCTCAGACCACATGACCACAGACCATATGACCTCAGACCACATGACCTCAGACCACATGACCACAGACCATATGACCTCAGACCACATGACCACATACCATATGACCACAGACCATATGACCACAGACCACATGACCTCAGACCACATGACCACATACCATATGACCACAGACCACATGACCTCAGACCACATGACCACATACCATATGACCACAGACCACATGACCTCAGACCACATGACCACATACCATATGACCACAGACCACATGACCTCAGACCACATGACCACATACCATATGACCACAGACCACATGACCTCAGACCACATGACCACATACCATATGACCACAGACCACATGACCTCAGACCACATGACCACATACCATATGACCACAGACCACATGACCTCAGACCACATGACCACATACCATATGACCACAGACCATATGACCTCAGACCATATGACCTCAGACCACATGACCACAGACCATATGACCTCAGACCATATGACCTCAGACCACATGACCACAGACCATATGACCTCAGACCATATGACCACATACCATATGACCTCAGACCATATGACCTCAGACCACATGACCACATACCATATGACCTCAGACCACATGACCTCAGACCATATGACCACAGGCCATATGACCTCAGACCACATGACCACATACCATATGACCTCAGACCACATGACCTCAGACCATATGACCACATACCATATGACCTCAGACCATATGACCACAGACCACATGACCTCAGACCACATGACCTCAGACCACATGACCTCAGACCACATGACCTCAGACCACATGACCTCAGACCACATGACCTCAGACCATATGACCTCAGACCACATGACCTCAGACCACATGACCTCAGACCACATGACCTCAGACCACATGACCTCAGACCACATGACCTCAGACCACATGACTTCTTTCTCTCTTTTTTACGCTACAGCGTAAAACACAACTCCAGTAGGGGGCGGTAAATGTACCTTTTCAGTTGGCTCCATCCACCATTAAAAGCAACACAACAACAACAACAACAACAACAACACTCCAATCTGGATTTGCATAACTGGAGCTTGTGACCTCTTGGACCTGCAGAGGGCGCTGTTATTAAGCGTTTGCTGTTTAAGTGAAAAGTGAGTTAAACTGAAGTGTAAAAAGACCCCACGGGATTTCTCCAAAACGCCAGACGAGCATCAACTTTCCCTGAGTTTCACTTTGATCCAGGTCAGAACAGTATTCTGTCCTTTTTAGCCTTGTGCAGTGTGACGTAGTGCCACGCCCTCATGTGAGCGCACAGAAGGGTGCCACGCCCTCATGTGAGCGCACAGAAGGGTGCCACGCCCACATGTGAGCGCACAGAAGGGTGCCACGCCCACATGTGAGCGCACAGAAGGGTGCCACGCCCACATGTGAGCGCACAGAAGGGTGCCACGCCCACATGTGAGCGCACAGAAGGGTGCCACGCCCACATGTGAGCGCACAGAAGGGTGCCACGCCCACATGTGAGCGCACAGAAGGGTGCCACGCCCACATGTGAGCGCACAGAAGGGTGCCACGCCCTCATGTGAGCGCACAGAAGGGTGCCACGCCCACATGTGAGCGCACAGAAGGGTGCCACGCCCACATGTGAGCGCACAGAAGGGTGCCACGCCCTCATGTGAGCGCACAGAAGGGTGCCACGCCCACATGTGAGCGCAGAGAAGGGTGCCACGCCCTCATGTGAGCGCACAGAAGGGTGCCACGCCCACATGTGAGCGCACAGAAGGGTGCCACGCCCACATGTGAGCGCACAGAAGGGTGCCACGCCCTCATGTGAGCGCACAGAAGGGTGCCACGCCCACATGTGAGCGCACAGAAGGGTGCCACGCCCAAATGTGAGCGCACAGAAGGGTGCCACGCCCACATGTGAGCGCACAGAAGGGTGCCACGCCCTCATGTGAGCGCACAGAAGGGTGCCACGCCCACATGTGAGCGCACAGAAGGGTGCCACGCCCACATGTGAGCGCACAGAAGGGTGCCACGCCCTCATGTGAGCGCACAGAAGGGTGCCACGCCCACATGTGAGCGCACAGAAGGGTGCCACGCCCTCATGTGAGCGCACAGAAGGGTGCCACGCCCACATGTGAGCGCACAGAAGGGTGCCACGCCCACATGTGAGCGCACAGAAGGGTGCCACGCCCACATGTGAGCGCACAGAAGGGTGCCACGCCCTCATGTGAGCGCACAGAAGGGTGCCACGCCCACATGTGAGCGCACAGAAGGGTGCCACGCCCACATGTGAGCGCACAGAAGGGTGCCACGCCCTCATGTGAGCGCACAGAAGGGTGCCACGCCCACATGTGAGCGCACAGAAGGGTGCCACGCCCACATGTGAGCGCACAGAAGGGTGCCACGCCCTCATGTGAGCGCACAGAAGGGTGCCACGCCCACATGTGAGCGCACAGAAGGGTGCCACGCCCACATGTGAGCGCACAGAAGGGTGCCACGCCCTCATGTGAGCGCACAGAAGGGTGCCACGCCCACATGTGAGCGCACAGAAGGGTGCCACGCCCTCATGTGAGCGCACAGAAGGGTGCCACGCCCACATGTGAGCGCACAGAAGGGTGCCACGCCCTCATGTGAGCGCACAGAAGGGTGCCACGCCCACATGTGAGCGCACAGAAGGGCTTCAGCCTAACCTTGAATTTAGCATTAGTTTGAGGTTTAGCATTAGCCTCACTATAGCCTCAGTTTGAGATTTAGCTTTAGCAAAAACACCTGAAAAATAGCTTTAAAGAGCGTGATCATGGCTGGCGGCCATCTTGGCTCCGCAGCGGCCATCTTGGCTCCACAGCGGCTCTGAGATAAACACAAACACGAGTCATGCATTTGTACAAAATATCACCCACGAAGAACAACAAGGCTCCAGGAAGTCCAGACACGTGTGGGCGGAGCCAAAGAGTCCAGACACGTGTGGGCGGAGCCAAAGAGTCCAGACACGTGTGGGCGGAGCCAAAGAGTCCAGACACGTGTGGGCGGAGCCAAAGAGTCCAGACACGTGTGGGCGGAGCCAAAGAGTCCAGATACGTGTGGGCGGAGCCAAAGAGTCCAGACACGTGTGGGCGGAGCCAAAGAGTCCAGACACGTGTGGGCGGAGCCAGAGGAGCTAATGTCATTATTACTTAGGAACACAGGGGGCGCCACACCAGAGAGAAACCAGGTCTAAACCAGGTCTAAACCAGGACTAAACCTGGACTAAACCTGGTCTAAACCTGGACTAAACCTGGACTAAACCTGGACTAAACCAGGACTAAACCTGGACTAAACCTGGACTAAACCAGGACTAAACCTGGACTAAAGTTGGACTAAACCAGGACTAAACCAGGACTAAACCTGGACTAAACCTGGACTAAACCTGGACTAAACCTGGACTAAACCAGGACTAAACCTGGACTAAAGTTGGACTAAACCAGGACTAAACCTGGACTAAAGTTGGACTAAACCAGGACTAAACCAGGACTAAACCTGGACTAAACCTGGACTAAACCAGGACTAAACCAGAACTAAACCAGGTCTAAACCAGGTCTAAACCAGGTCTAAACCCGTCAGGACTGTTCAGAACCTTCAGGACAGTTTAAACCCTTTAGGACAGTTTAGACCCTTTAGGACAGTCCTGACCCTTGAGGACAGTCCTGACCCTTGAGGACAGTCCTGACCCTTGAGGACAGTCCTAGACCCGTCAGGACAGTCCTGACCCTTGAGGACAGCCCTACACCCTTCAGGACAGTCCTGACCCTTCAGGACAGTCCTGACCCTTGAGGACAGTCCTACACCCTTCAGGACAGTCCTAGACCCGTCAGGACAGTCCTGACCCTTGAGCACAGTCCTGACCCTTGAGGACAGTCCTAGACCCTTGAGGACAGTCCTGACCCTTGAGGACAGTCCTGACCCTTGAGGACAGTCCTAGACCCGTCAGGACAGTCCTGACCCTTGAGCACAGTCCTGACCCTTGAGGACAGTCCTAGACCCTTCAGGACAGTCCTGACCCTTGAGGACAGTCCTGACCCTTGAGGACAGTCCTGACCCTTGAAGACAGTCCTAGACCCTTCAGGACAGTCCTGACCCTTCAGGACAGTCCTGACCCTTGAGGACAGTCCTAGACCCTTGAGGACAGTCCTGACCCTTGAGGACAGTCCTGACCCTTGAGGACAGTCCTAGACCCGTCAGGACAGTCCTGACCCTTCAGGACAGTCCTGACCCTTGAGGACAGTCCTAGACCCTTCAGGACAGTCCTGACCCTTGAGCACAGTCCTGACCCTTGAGGACAGTCCCTGACCCTTGAGGACAGTCCTAGACCCTTGAGGACAGTCCTAGACCCTTCAGGACAGTCCTGACCCTTGAGGACGGTCCTAGACCCTTCAGGACAGTCCTGACCCTTGAGCACAGTCCTGACCCTTGAGGACAGTCCTGACCCTTGAGGACAGTCCTGACCCTTGAGGACAGTCCTAGACCCTTCAGGACAGTCCTGACCCTTGAGGACAGTCCTAGACCCTTCAGGACAGTCCTGACCCTTCAGGACAGTCCTGACCCTTGAGGACAGTCCTAGACCCTTCAGGACAGTCCTGACCCTTGAGCACAGTCCTGACCCTTGAGGACAGTCCCTGACCCTTGAGGACAGTCCTAGACCCTTGAGGACAGTCCTAGACCCTTCAGGACAGTCCTGACCCTTGAGGACGGTCCTAGACCCTTCAGGACAGTCCTGACCCTTGAGCACAGTCCTGACCCTTGAGGACAGTCCTGACCCTTGAGGACAGTCCTGACCCTTGAGGACAGTCCTAGACCCTTCAGGACAGTCCTGACCCTTGAGGACGGTCCTAGACCCTTCAGGACAGTCCTGACCCTTGAGGACGGTCCTAGACCCTTGAGGACAGTCCTAGACCCTTGAGGACAGTCCGGATCTGCTCTCGTTCACGTCTTGTTGATGTCGAGAGGAAAACAAGGCGTGGCGTTTTTGGAAGATCGCAGTTCAGTTTAGAAGACGGTTTGTGGAAAGTTCATGGAAGAAGAAGCAGAAAAAGTCCCAAAAATGCTTCTATAAAGGTCAAAGGTCACACACTAGAAACGTGCGAAACGCAGAAAGTCCAGAAAACGAGCACAAACGGCGAAAGCGTCAAACTCAAAACTCCAAAAGTCCAAAAAGTACGACACATCCAGTTTGGCAGATTTACAGGCAGTGGCTCAACGTCACTAAACCAGGACTAAACCAGGACTAAACCAGGACTAAACCAGGACTAAACCAGGACTAAACCAGGACTAAACCAGGTCTAAACCAGGACTAAACCAGGACTAAACCAGGACTAAACTAAGACTAACCCGAGTCCAAAGAGGTTTAAACTATAAACTATAAACCAGAGCTTGACCGGGACTAAGTAAAGACTAAACCAGGTCTAAACCAGGTCTAAACCAGGTCTAAACCAGGACTAAACCAGGTCTAAACCAGGACTAAACCAGGTCTAAACCAGGTCTAAACCAGGTCTAAACCAGGACTAAACCAGGACTAAACCCGCTCCTGCCCCAGCGTTGATTGTGTATTTGCCTTTAGATTGTATAATAGTAAGAAAGTTTCTCTACATTATATATAAATGTTTATCTCTAATATAAATATGCGCGGTAATAATGTGAATCATAAATATTCATAAATATTCATACAGACATTTCTAAGCAGTGGGTCGTTCTGCATTTCCTCTCAGCGTTTGTCGCTTCAGCAGGAGACGACTTCACCCTGTCCGGATCTGGACGTGTGCCAGCTTTGTTTGTTTGTTTGTTTGTTTGTCAGGTTTGTTCGTCAGGTTTGTTTGTTTGTTTGTTTGTTTGTCAGGTTTGTTTGTCAGGTTTGTTTGTTTGTTTGTTCGTCAGGTTTGTTTCAGGTGTGTTTGTTTGTTTGTCAGGTTTGTTTGTTTGTTTGTTCGTCAGGTTTGTTTCAGGTGTGTTTGTTTGTTTGTTTGTTTGTTTGTCAGGTTTGTCAGGTTTGTTTGTTTGTTTGTTTGTCAGGTTTGTCAGGTTTGTTTGTTTGTTTGTTCGTCAGGTTTGTTTCAGGTGTGTTTGTTTGTTTGTCAGGTTTGTTTGTTTGTTTGTTTGTTAGTTTGTTCGTCAGGTTTGTTTGTTTGTTTGTTTGTTTGTCAGGTTTGTTTGTTTGTTTGTCAGGTTTGTTTGTTTGTTTGTTTGTTTGTTCGTCAGGTTTGTTTGTTTGTTTGTCAGGTTTGTTTGTTTGTTTGTTTGTTTGTTCGTCAGGTTTGTTTGTTTGTTTGTTTGTCAGGTTTGTTTCAGGTGTGTTTGTTTGTTTGTTTGTTTGTTTGTCAGGTTTGTCAGGTTTGTTTGTTTGTTTGTTTGTTTGTCAGGTTTGTTTGTTTGTTTGTTTGTTTGTCAGGTTTGTTTGTTTGTTTGTTTGTTTGTCAGGTTTGTTTGTTTGTCAGGTTTGTTTGTCAGGTTTGTTTGTTTGTTTGTTCGTCAGGTTTGTTTCAGGTGTGTTTGTTTGTTTGTTTGTTTGTTTGTCAGGTTTGTTTGTTTGTTTGTTTGTTTGTCAGGTTTGTTTGTCAGGTTTGTTTGTTTGTTTGTTCGTCAGGTTTGTTTCAGGTGTGTTTGTTTGTTTGTCAGGTTTGTTTGTGTGTTTGTTTGTTTGTCAGGTTTGTTTGTTTGTTTGTTCGTCAGGTTTGTTTCAGGTGTGTTTGTTTGTTTGTTTGTTTGTTTGTCAGGTTTGTTTGTTTGTTTGTTTGTTTGTCAGGTTTGTTTGTCAGGTTTGTTTGTTTGTTTGTTCGTCAGGTTTGTTTCAGGTGTGTTTGTTTGTTTGTCAGGTTTGTTTGTTTGTTAGTTTGTTCGTCAGGTTTGTTTGTTTGTTTGTTTGTTTGTCAGGTTTGTTTGTTTGTTTGTTTGTTTGTTTGTCAGGTTTGTTTGTCAGGTTTGTTTGTTTGTTTGTTCGTCAGGTTTGTTTCAGGTGTGTTTGTTTGTTTGTCAGGTTTGTTTGTTTGTTAGTTTGTTCGTCAGGTTTGTTTGTTTGTTTGTTTGTTTGTCAGGTTTGTTTGTTTGTTTGTTAGTTTGTTCGTCAGGTTTGTTTGTTTGTTTGTTTGTTTGTCAGGTTTGTTTGTTTGTTCGTCAGGTTTGTTTGTTTGTTCGTCAGGTTTGTTTGTTTGTTCGTCAGGTTTGTTTGAAGAGTGTTTGTTTCTTTGCCAGGTTTGTTTGTTTGTTTTGGGTGTGTTTGTTTGTTTTGGGTGTGTTTGTTTGTTTTGGGTGTGTTTGTTTGTCAGGTTTGTTTGTTTCGCGAGTGTTTATTTGTGTGTTTGTTTGTTTGTTTGTGTGTTTGTTTGTGTGTTTGTTTGTTTGTTTGTCAGGTTTGTTTGTTTCGCGAGTGTTTGTTTGTGTGTTTGTTTGTGTGTTTGTTTGTTTGTTTGTTTGTTTGTTTGTTTGTCAGGTTTGTTTGTTTCGCGAGTGTTTGTTTGTGTGTTTGTTTGTGTGTTTGTTTGTGTGTTTGTTTGTGTGTTTGTTTGTTTGTGTGTTTGTTTGTTTGTTTGTTTGTTTGTTTGTTTGTCAGGTGTCCGGAGGCGGCCATGATCCTTTCCTCTTTCAAAATAAAACTAAGGGCTGAAGCAGGAGGAAGCTGATTGGTCGACTGGTCCCTCCCACTCAACGATGATGTCAGACGCTGGGCCTGCTGTCAATCAAAGCGGAAGTCCCGGGCGACGTGCCCTTATATGGAAGTTAACTGAAAGAGGAAGAGAGAAGAGATCAAACCACCTGTCAATCAAGATTCACCACTCCCTCCCTCCCTGCTCTCTGATTGGCCGCGGTACAGAATGGCGAGCTGTGATTGGTCACTCACTTGCTGAGCGTGGAGGGCGAGCCTGACCGGTGGAAGTGGACGATCTGCCACTTGCCGTCGCGGCGGTGCCACACCCTGCTCTCCTCTGATTGGACGGTGCGTGGCGAGCCGTTGGTGTCGATGAACTGAGTGACTCTGATGTAAGCGATGCAGGCCGCCTCCTCCCCCACCAGGTGGATGTGGGGGTTCAAGATGGTGGTGTGGACCGGCTTAGAGTTCTTAGACCACACTGAGGACCACAGGAACCAGAACCACACGCTTAGACCACACGCTTAGACCAGACTGAGGACCACACTGAGGACCACACTGAGGACCACAGGAACCAGAACCACACGCTTAGACCACACGCTTAGACCAGACTGAGGACCACACTGAGGACCACACTGAGGACCACAGGAACCAGAACCACACGCTTAGACCACACGCTTAGACCAGACTGAGGACCACACTGAGGACCACACTGAGGACCACAGGAACCAGAACCACACGCTTAGACCACACGCTTAGACCAGACTGAGGACCACACTGAGGACCACACTGAGGACCACAGGAACCAGAACCACACGCTTAGACCACACGCTTAGACCAGACTGAGGACCACACTGAGGACCACACTGAGGACCACAGGAACCAGAACCACACGCTTAGACCACACGCTTAGACCACACTGAGGACCACACTGAGGACC
Organism: Eucyclogobius newberryi; assembly: GCF_026437365.1. Lineage (NCBI taxonomy): Eukaryota > Metazoa > Chordata > Actinopteri > Gobiiformes > Gobiidae > Eucyclogobius > Eucyclogobius newberryi. Next base: position 24,632 of record NW_027316124.1, read on the forward strand.
ACACTGAGGACCACACTGAGGACCACAGGAACCAGAACCACACGCTTAGACCACACGCTTAGACCACACTGAGGACCACAGGAACCAGAACCACACGCTTAGACCACACTGAGGACCACACTGAGGACCACACTGAGGACCACACTGAGGACCACACTGAGGACCACAGGAACCAGAACCACACTGAGGACCACACTGAGGACCACACTGAGGACCACACTGAGGACCACAGGAACCAGAACCACACGCTTAGACCACACTGAGGACCATACTGAGGACCACAGGAACCAGAACCACACGCTTAGACCACACTGAGGACCACACTGAGGACCACAGGAACCAGAACCACACGCTTAGACCACACTGAGGACCATACTGAGGACCACAGGAACCAGAACCACACGCTTAGACCACACTGAGGACCACACTGAGGACCACAGGAACCAGAACTAAAGCACTTAGACCACGCTGAGGACCACACTGAGGACCACAGGAACCAGAACTAAAGCACTAAGACCACACTGAGGACCACGGGAACCAGAACTAAAGCACTTAGACCACACTGAGGACCACGAGAACCAGAACAAAGACCACACTGAGGACCACAGGAACCAGAACTAAACCAGGTCTAAATCAGGGCTAAAGCAGGTTTAAAGTAGGACTAAAGCAGGTCTAAAACAGGACTAAAACAGGACTAAAGCAGGACTAAAACAGGACTAAAGCAGGACTAAAGCAGGACTAAAGCAGGACTAAAACAGGACTAAAACAGGACTAAAGCAGGACTAAAACAGGACTAAAACAGGACTAAAGCAGGACTAAAACAGGACTAAAGCAGGACTAAAGCAGGACTAAAGCAGGACTAAACCAGGACTAAAACAGGACTAAAACAGGACTAAAACAGGACTAAAGCAGGACTAAAACAGGACTAAAACAGGACTAAAGCAGGACTAAAGCAGGACTAAAACAGGACTAAAACAGGACTAAAGCAGGACTAAAACAGGACTAAAACAGGACTAAAGCAGGACTAAAACATGACTAAAACAGGACTGAAGCAGGTCTAAAGCAGGTCTAAAGCAGGACTAAATCAGGACTAAAACAGGGCTAAAACAGGACTGAAGCAGGACTAAAACAGGTCTAAAGCAGGACTAAATCAGGACTAAAACAGGGCTAAAACAGGACTAAAGCAGGACTAAAACAGGACTAAAACAGGACTAAAGCAGGACTAAAACATGACTAAAACAGGACTGAAGCAGGACTAAAACAGGTCTAAAGCAGGACTAAATCAGGACTAAAACAGGACTAAAACAGGACTAAAACAGGACTAAAGCAGGACTAAAGCAGGACTAAAACAGGACTAAAACAGGACTAAAGCAGGACTAAAACAGGACTAAAACAGGACTAAAGCAGGACTAAAACATGACTAAAACAGGACTGAAGCAGGACTAAAACAGGTCTAAAGCAGGACTAAATCAGGACTAAAACAGGGCTAAAACAGGACTAAAACAGGACTAAAACAGGACTAAAGCAGGACTAAAACAGGACTAAAACAGGACTAAAGCAGGACTAAAGCAGGACTAAAACATGACTAAAACAGGACTAAAGCAGGACTAAAGCAGGACTAAAGCAGGTTTAAAGTAGGACTAAAGCAGGACTAAAGCAGGACTAAAACAGGACTAAAACAGGACTAAAGCAGGACTAAAACAGGACTAAAACAGGACTAAAGCAGGACTAAAGCAGGTTTAAAGTAGGACTAAAGCAGGACTAAAGCAGGACTAAAGCAGGACTAAAGCAGGTCTAAAGCAGACTAAAGCAGGACTAAAGCAGGACTAAAGCAGGTCTAAAGTAGGACTAAAGCAGGTCTAAAACAGGACTAAAGCAGGACTAAAGCAGGTCTAAAGCAGGTCTAAAGTAGGACTAAAACAGGGCTAAAACAGGACTAAAGCAGGACTAAAGCAGGTCTAAAGCAGGACTAAAACAGGACTAAAGCAGGACTAAAACAGGTCTAAAACAGGACTAAAACAGGACCAAAACAGGACTAAAACAGGACTAAAACAGGACTAAAGCAGGACTAAAACAGGACTAAAGCAGGACTAAAACAGGACTAAAACAGGGCTAAAACAGGACTAAAACAGGGCTAAAGCAGGACTAAAACAGGACTAAAGCAGGACTAAAACAGGACTAAAACAGGGCTAAAACAGGACTAAAACAGGACCAAAACAGGACTAAAACAGGACTAAAACAGGACTAAAGCAGGACTAAAACAGGACTAAAACAGGGCTAAAACAGGACTAAAACAGGGCTAAAGCAGGACTTCAGCAGGCTGAGGACACACTGCACAGTGGGTTTTCAAAGTAAGAGCAGCAAAAGTGTGACTCACGGTTTTCAAAGTAAAAGCGGTGGAAGTCCAGTCCTTCGACCAGATTCCCCAGAGCCTCGGGTTCGAAGGCGGTCACTGCAGGGTCACACATCTTCCTGAAACACACAGGTTTGTTCAGGAGCTCAGGACCAGCGCGTGGAAAAACATGTGACCAACACGTGACAAACATGTGACCAACACGTGACCAACACGTGACAAACATGTGACCAACACGTGATAACACGTGACAAACATGTGACAAACATGTGACAAACATGTGACCAACATTTGACCAACACGTGACAAACATGTGACCGACATGTGGCAATCATGTGACCAACACTTGACAAATATGTGACAAACATGCGACCATCACTTGACAAACATGGGACCAACACGTGTCAAACATGTGACCAAAACATGACCAACACGTGTCAAACATGTGACCAAAACATGACCAACACGTGACAAACATGTGACCAACACGTGACAAACATGTGACCAACACGTGAC
>NW_027316124.1:32500-51877 GCF_026437365.1 Eucyclogobius newberryi
TGAATGATCTGAAAAGACTTTAGTGTTTAGTTATTGACCTGTGGCTCCTCCCACTTTCAGACTCCATCTGAGACAGCAGCGTCCTACATGTCTCATGTCCACACAGCGTCCTACATGTGTCAGCGTCCTGCAGGTGTCATGTCCACATAGTGTCCTACATGTGTCATGTCCACACAGGGTCCTACATGTGTCATGTCCACACAGTGTCCTACATGTGTCATGTCCACACAGCGTCCTATATGTGTCATGTCCACACAGTGTCCTATATGTGTCAGGTCCACACAGTGTCCTACATGTGTCATGTCCACACAGTGTCCTACATGTGTCATGTCCACACAGTGTCCTACATGTGTCAAGACCACACAGTGTCCTACATGTGTCATGTCCACACAGCGTCCTACATGTGTCAGCGTCCTGCATGTGTCTTGTCCACACAGCGTCCTACATGTGTCATGACAACACAGCGTCCTACATGTGTCATGACAACACAGCGTCCTACATGTGTCATGTCCACAGTGTCCTACATGTGTCATGACAACACAGCGTCCTACATGTGTCATGTCCACACAGCGTCCTACATGTTTCATGTCCACACAGCGTCCTACATGTGTCAGCATCCTACATGTTTCATGTCCACACAGCGTCCTAAATGTGTCATGTCCACACAGCGTCCTACATGAGTCATGTCCACACAGCGTCCTACATGTGTCATGTCCACACAGCGTCCTACATGTGTCATGTCCACACAGTGTCCTACATGTGTCATGTCCACACAGCGTCCTATATGTGTCATGTCCACACAGTGTCCTATATGTGTCATGTCCACACAGTGTCCTACATGTGTCATGACCACACAGTGTCCTACATGTGTCATGTCCACACAGCGTCCTACATGTGTCAGCGTCCTGCATGTGTCTTGTCCACACAGCGTCCTACATGTGTCATGACAACACAGCGTCCTACATGTGTCATGACAACACAGCGTCCTACGTGTGTCATGACAACACAGCGTCCTACATGTGTCATGTCCACAGTGTCCTACATGTGTCATGACAACACAGCGTCCTACATGTGTCATGTCCACACAGCGTCCTACATGTTTCATGTCCACACAGCGTCCTACATGTGTCAGCATCCTACATGTTTCATGTCCAGCCAGCGTCCTAAATGTGTCATGTCCACACAGCGTCCTACATGAGTCATGTCCACACAGCGTCCTACATGTGTCATGTCCACACACCGTCCTACATGTGTCATGTCCACACAGCGTCCTACATGTGTCATGTCTACACAGCGTCCTACATGTGTCATGAAAACACAGCGTCCTACATGTGTCATGTCCACACAGTGTCCTACATGTGTAATGACAACACAGCGTCCTACATGTGTCATGACAACACAGCGTCCTACATGTTTCATGTCTTCACAGCGTCCTACATGTGTCATGTCCACACAGCGTCCTACATGTGTCATGTCCACACAGCGTCCTACATGTGTCATGTCCACAAAGCGTCCTACATGTGCCATGACAACACAGTGTCCTACATGTGTCATGTCTACACAGCGTCCTACATGTGTCATGACAACACACCGTCCTACATGAGTCATGTCCACACACCGTCCTACATGAGTCATGTCCACACATCGTCCTACATGTGTCATGTCCACACAGCGTCCTAAATATGTCAGCATCCTACATGTTTCATGTCCACACAGCGTCCTACATGTGTCATGTCCACACAGCGTCCTACATGTGTCATGTCCACAGAGCGTCCTACATGTGTCATGTCTTCACAGCGTCCTACATGTGTCGTGACAACACAGCGTCCTAAATGTGTCATGTCCACACAGCGTCCTACATGAGTCATGTCCACACAGCGTCCTACATGTGTCATGTCCACACACCGTCCTACATGTGTCATGTCCACACAGCGTCCTACATGTGTCATGTCTACACAGCGTCCTACATGTGTCATGAAAACACAGCGTCCTACATGTGTCATGTCCACACAGTGTCCTACATGTGTAATGACAACACAGCGTCCTACATGTGTCATGACAACACAGCGTCCTACATGTTTCATGTCTTCACAGCGTCCTACATGTGTCATGTCCACACAGCGTCCTACATGTGTCATGTCCACACAGCGTCCTACATGTGTCATGTCCACAAAGCGTCCTACATGTGCCATGACAACACAGTGTCCTACATGTGTCATGTCTACACAGCGTCCTACATGTGTCATGACAACACACCGTCCTACATGAGTCATGTCCACACACCGTCCTACATGTGTCATGTCCACACAGCGTCCTAAATATGTCAGCATCCTACATGTTTCATGTCCACACAGCGTCCTACATGTGTCATGTCCACACAGCGTCCTACATGTGTCATGTCCACAGAGCGTCCTACATGTGTCATGTCTTCACAGCGTCCTACATGTGTCGTGACAACACAGTGTCCTAAATGTGTCATGTCCACACAGCGTCCTACATGTCTCATGTCCACACATCGTCCTACATGTGTCAGGTCCACACAGCGTCCTACATGTGTCAGCATCCTACATGTTTCATGTCCACACAGCGTCCTACATGTGTCATGTCTTCACAGCGTCCTACATGTGTCATGACAACACAGCGTCCACATGTGTCATGTCTTCAGAGCGTACTACATGTCTCATGTCCACACATCGTCCTACATGTGTCAGGTCCACACAGCGTCCTACATGTGTCAGCATCCTACATGTTTCATGTCCAAACAGCGTCCTACATGTGTCATGTCCATACAGCGTCCTACATGTGTCATGTCTTCACAGCGTCCTACATGTGTCATGACAACACAGCGTCCACATGTGTCATGTCCACACAGCGTCCTACATGTGTCATGTCCACACAGCGTCCTACATGTGCCATGACAACACAGTGTCCTACATGAGTCATGTCTACAGAGCGTCCTACATGTGTCATGACAACACACCGTCCTACATGAGTCATGTCCACACAGCGTCCTACACGTGTCATGTCCACACAGCGTCCTACATGTGTCATGTCCACACAGCGTCCTACATGTGTCATGTCTACAGAGCGTCCTACATGTGCCATGTCCACACAGCGTCCTACATGAGTCATGTCCACAGAGCGTCCTACATGTGTCTTGTCCACACAGCGTCCTACATGTGTCATGTCCACACAGCGTCCTACATGTGTCATGTCCACACAGCGTCCTACATGTGTCATGACAACACAGCGTCCTACATGTGTCATGTCCACACAGCATCCTACATGTGTCATGTCCACACAGTGTCCTACATATGTCATGTCCACACAGCGTCCTACGTATGTCAGCATCCTGCATGTGTCTTGTCCACACAGCGTCCTACATGTGTCATGACAACACAGCGTCCTACATGTGTCATGTCCACACAGCATCCTACATGTGTCATGTCCACACAGTGTCCTACATATGTCATGTCCACACAGCGTCCTACGTATGTCAGCATCCTGCATGTGTCTTGTCCACACAGCGTCCTACATGTGTCATATCCACACAGCGTCCTACATGTGTCATGACCACACAGTGTCCTACATGTGTCATGTCCACACAGCGTCCTACATGTGTCATGTCCACACAGTGTCCTACATGTGTCAAGTCCACACAGCGTCCTACATGTGTCATATCCAAACAGTGTCCTACATGTGTCATGACCACACAGTGTCCTACATGTGTCATGTCCACACAGCGTCCTACATGTGTCATGTCCACACAGCGTCCTACATGTGTCATGTCCACACAATGTCCTTCATGTGTCATATCCAAACAGTGTCCTACATGTGTCATGACCACACACGTCCTACATGTGTCATGTCCACACAGCGTCCTACATGTTTCATGTCTTCACAGCGTCCTACATGTGTCATGTCCACACAGCGTCCTACATGTGTCATGTCCACACAGCGTCCTACATGTTTCATGTCTTCACAGCGTCCTACATGTGTCATGACAACACAGCGTCCACATGTGTCATGTCCACACAGCGTCTTACATGTGTCATGTCCACACAGCGTCCTACATGTGCCATGTCCACACAGCGTCCTATATTTGTCATGTCCACACAGCGTCCTACATGTATCATGTCCACACAGCGTCCTACATGTTTCATGTCTTCACAGCGTCCTACATGTGTCATGTCCACAGAGCGTCCTACATTTGGCATGTCCACACAGCGTCCTACATGTGTCATGTCCACACAGCGTCCTACATGTTTCATGTCTTCACAGCGTCCTACATGTGTCATGTCCACACAGCGTCCTACATGTGTCATGTCCAAACAGCGTCCTACATGTGTCATGTCTTCACAGCGTCCTACATATGTCATGACAACACAGCGTCCACATGTGTCATGTCCACACAGCGTCCTACATGTGTCATGTCCACAGTGTCCTACATGTGTCATGACAACACAGCGACCTACATGCGTCATGTCTACACATCGTCCTACATGTGTCATGACAACACACCGTCCTACATGAGTCATGTCCACACAGCGTCCTACATGTGTCATGTCCACACAGCGTCCTACATGTGTCATGTCCACACAGCGTCCTACATGTGTCATGTCCACACAGCATCCTACATGTGTCTTGACAACACAGCGTCCTACATGTGTCATGTCCACACAGCGTCCTACATGTTTCATGTCCACAGAGTGTCCTATATGTGTCATGACAACACAGCGTCCTACATGTGTCATGTCCACACAGGGTCCTACATGTGTCATGTCCACACAGGGTCCTACATGTGTCATGTCCAAACAGTGTCCTACATGTGTCATGTTCACAAAGTGTCCTACATGTGTCATGACCACACAGTTTCCTACATGTGTCATGTCCACACAGTGTCCTACATGTGTCATGTCCACACAGCGTCCTACATGTGTCATGACAACACAGCGTCATACATGTGTCAGCGTCCTGCATGTGTCTTGTCCACACAGCGTCCTACATGTGTCATTATAACACAGTGTCCTACATGTGTCATGTCCACACAGTGTCCTACATGTGTCATGTCCACACAGCGTCCTACATCGGTCATGCCCACACAGCGTCCTACATTTGTCATGTCCACACAGCGTCCTACATGTGTCACGTCCACACAGCGTCCTGCATGTGTCATGTCCACACAGCGTCCACATGTGTCATGTCCACACAGCGTCCTACATGTGTCATGACAACACAGCGTCCTACATGTGTCATGTCCACACAGCGTCCTACATGTTTCATGTCCACACAGCGTCCACATGTGTCATGTCAACACAGCGTTCTATATGTGTCATGTCCACACAGCGTCCTACATGTGTCATGTGCACACAGCGTCCTACAGGTGTCATGTCCACACAGTATCCTACATGCGTCATGACCACACAGGTCCTACATGTGTAATGTCCACACAGCGTCCTACATGTGTCATGTCCACACAGCGTCCTACATGTGTCATGTCCACACAGCGTCCTACATGTTTCATGTCTTCACAGCGTCCTACATGTGTCATGACAACACAGCGTCTTACATGTGTCATGTCCGCACAGTGTCCTACATGTGCCATGTCCACACAGCGTCCTGCATGTGTCATGTCCACACAGCGTCTTACATGTGTCATGACAACACAGCGTCCTACATGTGTCATGACAACACAGCGTCCTACATGTGTCATGTCCACACAATGTCCTACATGTGTCATGACCACACAGTTTCCTACATGTGTCATGTCCACACAGTGTCCTACATGTGTCATGTCCACACAGCGTCCTACATGTGTCATGTCCACACAGCGTCCTACATGTGTCATGTCCACACAATGTCCTACATGTGTCATATCCAAACAGTGTCCTACATGTGTCATGACCACACACGTCCTACATGTGTCATGTCCAAACAGCGTCCTTCATGTGTCATGTCCACACAGCGTCCTACATGTTTCATGTCTTCACAGCGTCCTACATGTGTCATGACAACACAGCGTCCACATGTGTCATGTCCACACAGCGTCTTACATGTGTCATGTCCACACAGCGTCCTACATGTGCCATGTCCACACAGCGTCCTATATTTGTCATGTCCACACAGCGTCCTACATGTGTCATGTCCACACAGCGTCCTACATGTTTCATGTCTTCACAGCGTCCTACATGTGTCATGTCCACACAGCGTCCTACATTTGGCATGTCCACACAGCGTCCTACATGTGTCATGTCCACACAGCGTCCTACATGTTTCATGTCTTCACAGCGTCCTACATGTGTCATGTCCACACAGCGTCCTACATGTGTCATGTCCACACAGCGTCCTACATGTGTCATGTCTTCACAGCGTCCTACATATGTCATGACAACACAGCGTCCACATGTGTCATGTCCACACAGCGTCCTACATGTGTCATGTCCACACAGCGTCCTACATGTGTCATGTCTACACAGCGTCCTACATGTGTCATGACAACACACCGTCCTACATGAGTCATGTCCACACAGCGTCCTACATGTGTCATGTCCACACAGCGTCCTACATGTGTCATGTCCACACAGCGTCCTACATGTGTCATGTCCACACAGCATCCTACATGTGTCTTGACAACACAGCGTCCTACATGTGTCATGTCCACACAGCGTCCTACATGTGTCATGCCCACACAGCGTCCTACATTTGTCATGTCCACACATCGTCCTACATGTGTCACGTCCACACAGCGTCCTGCATGTGTCATGTCCACACAGCGTCCACATGTGTCATGTCCACACAGCGTCCTACATGTGTCATGACAACACAGCGTCCTACATGTGTCATGTCCACACAGCGTCCTACATGTGTCATGTCCACACAGCGTCCACAAGTGTCATGTCAACACAGCGTTCTACATGTGTCATGTCCACACAGCGTCCTACATGTGTCATGTGCACACAGCGTCCTACATGTGTCATGTCCACACAGTATCCTACATGCGTCATGACCACACACGTCCTACATGTGTCATGTCCACACAGCGTCCTACATGTGTCATGTCCACACAGCGTCCTACATGTGTCATGTCCACACAGCGTCCTACATGTTTCATGTCTTCACAGCGTCCTACATGTGTCATGACAACACAGCGTCCACATGTGTCATGACAACACAGCGTCCTACATGTGTCATGTCCGCACAGCGTACTACATGTGCCATGTCCACACAGTGTCCTACATTTGTCATGTCCACACAGCGTCCTACATGTGTCATGTCTTCACAGCGTCCTACAAGTGTCATGACAACACAGCGTCCTACATGTGTCATGTCCACACAGCGTCCTGCATGTGTCATGTCCACACAGTGTCCTACATTTGTCATGTCCACACAGCGTCCTACATCTGTCATGACAACACAGTGTCCTACATGTGTTATGTCCACACAGCGTCCTACAGTGTCCTAAATGTGTCCAGTCCACACAGCGTCCTACATGTGTCATGTCCACACAGCGTCCTGCATGTGTCAGGTCCATACAGCGTCCTACATGTGTCATGTCCACACAGCGTCCTACATGTGTCATGTCCACACAGCGTCCTGCATGTGTCATGACAACACAGCGTCTTACATGTGTCATGTCCACACAGCGTCCTGCATGTGTCATGTCCACACAGCGTCCTACATGTCCACACAGCGTCCTGCATGTGTCATGTCCACACAGCGTCCTACATGTGTCATGACAACACAGCGTCCTACATGTGTCATGTCTACACAGCGTCCTACATGTGTCATGTCCATACAGCGTCCTACATGTGTCATGACAACACAGCGTCCTACATGTGTCATGTCCACACAGGGTCCTACATGTGTCATGTCCACACAGCGACCTACATGTGTCATGTCCACACAGCATCCTAAATGTGCGATGACAACACAGTGTTCTACATGTGTCATGTCCACACAGGGTCCTACATGTGTCATGTCCACACAGCGACCTACATGTGTCATGTCCACACAGCATCCTAAATGTGCGATGACAACACAGTGTTCTACATGTGTCATGACAACACACCGTCCTACATGAGTCATGTCCACACAGCGTCCTACATGTGTCATGTCCACACAGCGTCCTACATGTGTCATGTCCACACAGCGTCCTACATTTGTCATGTCCACACAGCATCCTACATGTGTCTTGACAACACAGCGTCCTACATGTGTCATGTCCACACAGCGTCCTACATGTTTCATGTCCACAGAGTGTCCTATATGTGTCATGACAACACAGCGTCCTACATGTGTCATGTCCACACAGGGTCCTACATGTGTCATGTCCACACAGCGTCCTACATGTGTCATGTCCAAACAGTGTCCTACATGTGTCATGTCCACAAAGTGTCCTACATGTGTCATGACCAAACAGTTTCCTACATGTGTCATGTCCACACAGCGTCATACATGTGTCAGCGTCCTGCATGTGTCTTGTCCACACAGCGTCCTACATGTGTCATGATAACACAGTGTCCTACATGTGTCATGTCCACACAGTGTCCTACATGTGTCATGTCCACACAAGGTCCTACATGTGTCATGCCCACACAGCGTCCTACATTTGTCATGTCCACACAGCGTCCTACATGTGTCACGTCCACACAGCGTCCTGCATGTGTCATGTCCACACAGCGTCCACATGTGTCATGTCCACACAGCGTCCTACATGTGTCATGACAACACAGCGTCTTATATGTGTCATGTCCAAACAGCGTCCTACATGTGTCATGTCCACACAGCGTCCACATGTGTCATGTCCACACAGTGTCCTACATGTTTCATGTCCGCACAGCGTCCTACATGTGCCATGTCCACACAGCGTCCTGCATGTGTCATGTCCACACAGCGTCCTACATGTGTCATGACAACACAGCGTCCTACATGTGTGATGTCTACACAGCGTCCTACATGTGTTATGTCCACACAGCGTCCTACATGTGTCATGTCCAAACAATGTCCTACATGTGTCATATCCAAACAGTGTCCTACATGTGTCATGACCACACACGTCCTACATGTGTCATGTCCAAACAGCGTCCTTCATGTGTCATGTCCACACAGCGTCCTACATGTGTCATGTCCACACAGCGTCCTACATGTTTCATGTCTTCACAGCGTCCTACATGTGTCATGACAACACAGCGTCCACATGTGTCATGTCCACACAGCGTCTTACATGTGTCATGTCCACTGAGCGTCCTACATGTGCCATGTCCACACAGCGTCCTATATTTGTCATGTCCACACAGCGTCCTACATGTGTCATGTCCACACAGCGTCCTACATGTTTCATGTCTTAACAGCGTCCTACATGTGTCATGTCCACACAGCGTCCTACATTTGGCATGTCCACACAGCGTCCTACATGTGTCATGTCCACACAGCGTCCTACATGTTTCATGTCTTCACAGCGTCCTACATGTGTCATGTCCACACAGCGTCCTACATGTGTCATGTCCACACAGCGTCCTACATGTGTCATGTCCTCACAGCGTCCTGCATGTGTCATGTCCACACAGCGTCCTACATGTGTCATGACAACACAGCGTCCTACATGTGTCATGTCACCACAGCGTCCTACATGTGTCATGTCCACACAACGTCCGACATGTGTCATGTCCACACAGCGTCCTACATGTGTCATGTCCACACAGCGTCCTACATGTGTCATGACAACACAGCGTCCTACATGTGTCATGTCCAAACAGCGTCCTACATGTTTCATGTCCACACAGCGTTCTAAATGTGTCATGACAACACAGCGTCCTACATGTTTCATGACAACACACCGTCCTACATGAGTCATGTCCACACAGCGTCCTACATGTGTCATGTCCACACAGCGTCCTACATGTGTCATGTCCACACAGCGTCCTACATGTGTCATGTCCACACAGCATCCTACATGTGTCTTGACAACACAGCGTCCTACATGTGTCATGTCCACACAGCGTCCTACATGTTTCATGTCCACACAGCGTCCTACATGTTTCATGTCCACAGAGTGTCCTATATGTGTCATGACAACACAGCGTCCTACATGTTTCATGTCCACACAGGGTCCTACATGTGTCATGTCCACACAGCGTCCTACATGTGTCATGTCCAAACAGTGTCCTACATGTGTCATGTCCACAGAGCATCCTACATGTGTCATGTCCACACAGCGTCCTATATTTGTCATGTCCACACAGCGTCCTACATGTGTCATGTCCACACAGCGTCCTACATGTTTCATGTCTTCACAGCGTCCTACATGTGTCATGTCCACACAGCGTCCTATATGTTTCATGTCTTCACAGCGTCCTACATGTGTCATGTCCACACAGCGTCCTACATGTGTCATGTCCACACAGCATCCTACATGTGTCATGTCTTCACAGCGTCCTACATGTGTCATGACAACACAGCGTCCTACATGTGTCATGTCTACATAGCGTCCTACATGTGTCATGTCCACACAGCGTCCTACATGTGTCATGTCCACACAGCGTCCTACATGTGTCATGTCCACACAGCGTTCTAAATGTGTCATGACAACACAGCGTCCTACATGTGTCATGTCCACACAGGGTCCTACATGTGTCATGTCCACACAGCGTCCTACATGTGTCATGTCCACACAGCGTCCTACATGTGTCATGTCCACACAGCATCCTAAATGTGTCATGTCCACACAGCGTCCTACATGTGTCATGTCCACACAGCGTCCTACATGTGTCATGACAACACACCGTCCTACATGTGTCATGTCCACACAGCGTCCTACATGTGTCATGTCCACACAGCGTCCTACATGTGTCATGACAACACACCGTCCTACATGTGTCATGTCCACACAGCGTCCTACATGTGTCATGTCCACACAGCATCCTACATGTGTCTTGACAACACAGCGTCCTACATGTGTCATGTCCACACAGCGTCCTACATGTTTCATGTCCACAGAGTGTCCTATATGTGTCATGACAACACAGCGTCCTACATGTTTCATGTCCACACAGGGTCCTACATGTGTCATGTCCACACAGCGTCCTACATGTGTCATGTCCAAACAGTGTCCTACATGTGTCATGTCCACAAAGTGTCCTACATGTGTCATGACCACACAGTTTCCTACATGTGTCATGTCCACACAGCGTCATACATGTGTCATGTCCACACAGTGTCCTACATGTGTCATGTCCACACAAGGTCCTACATGTGTCATGCCCACACAGCGTCCTACATTTGTCATGTCCACACAGCGTCCTACATGTGTCACGTCCACACAGCGTCCTGCATGTGTCATGTCCACACAGCGTCCACATGTGTCATGTCCACACAGCGTCCTACATGTGTCATGACAACACAGCGTCCTACATGTGTCATGTCCAAACAGCGTCCTACATGTGTCATGTCCACACAGCGTCCACATGTGTCATGTCCACACAGCGTCCTACATGTGTCATGTCCACACAGCGTCCTACATGTTTCATGTCTTCACAGCGTCCTACATGTGTCATGACAACACAGCGTCTTACATGTGTCATGTCCGCACAGTGTCCTACATGTGCCATGTCCACACAGCGTCCTGCATGTGTCATGTCCACACAGCGTCCTACATGTGCCATGTCCACACAGCGTCCTGCATGTGTCATGTCCACACAGCGTCCTACATGTGTCATGTCCACACAGCGTCCTACATGTGTCATGTCCACACAGCGTCCTACATGTTTCATGTCTTCACAGCGTCCTACATGTGTCATGACAACACAGCGTCTTACATGTGTCATGTCCGCACAGCGTCCTGCATGTGTCATGTCCGCACAGCGTCCTACATGTGCCATGTCCACACAGCGTCCTGCATGTGTCATGTCCACACAGCGTCCTACATGTGTCATGACAACACAGCGTCCTACATGTGTCATGTCTACACAGCGTCCTACATGTGTCATGTCCACACAGCGTCCTACATGTGTCATGTCCACACAATGTCCTACATGTGTCATATCCAAACAGTGTCCTACATGTGTCATGACCACACACGTCCTACATGTGTCATGTCCAAACAGCGTCCTTCATGTGTCATGTCCACACAGCGTCCTACATGTGTCATGACAACACAGCGTCCACATGTGTCATGTCCACACAGCGTCTTACATGTGTCATGTCCACACAGCGTCCTACATGTGCCATGTCCACACAGCGTCCTATATTTGTCATGTCCACACAGCGTCCTACATGTGTCATGTCCACACAGCGTCCTACATGTTTCATGTCTTCACAGCGTCCTACATGTGTCATGTCCACACAGCGTCCTACATTTGGCATGTCCAAACAGCGTCCTACATGTGTCATGTCCACACAGCGTCCTACATGTTTCATGTCTTCACAGCGTCCTACATGTGTCATGTCCACACAGCGTCCTACATGTGTCATGTCCACACAGCGTCCTACATGTGTCATGTCTTCACAGCGTCCTACATATGTCATGACAACACAGCGTCCTACATGTGTCATGACAACACAGCGTCCTACATGTGTCATGTCCACACAGCGTCCTACATGTGTCATGTCCACACAGCGTCCTACATGTGTCATGACAACACAGCGTCCTACATGTGTCATGTCCACACAGCGTCCTACATGTGTCATGTCCACACAGCGTCCTACATGTGTCATGTCAACACAGCGTTCTACATGTGTCATGTCCACACAGCGTCCTACATGTGTCATGTGCACACAGCGTCCTACATGTGTCATGTCCACACAGCGTCCTACATGTGTCATGTCCACACAGCGTCCACAAGTGTCATGTCAACACAGCGTTCTACATGTGTCATGTCCACACAGCGTCCTACATGTGTCATGTGCACACAGCGTCCTACATGTGTCATGTCCACACGGCGTCCTACATGTGTCATGTCCACACAGCGTCCTACATGTGTCATGTCCACACAGCGTCCTACATGTGTCATGTCCACACAGCGTCCTACATGTTTCATGTCTTCACAGCGTCCTACATGTGTCATGACAACACAGCGTCTTATATGTGTCATGTCCACACAGCGTCCTACATGTGCCATGTCCACACAGCGTCCTATATTTGTCATGTCCACACAGCGTCCTACATGTGTCATGTCCACACAGCGTCCTACATGTTTCATGTCTTCACAGCGTCCTACATGTGTCATGTCCACACAGCGTCCTACATTTGGCATGTCCAAACAGCGTCCTACATGTGTCATGTCCACACAGCGTCCTACATGTTTCATGTCTTCACAGCGTCCTACATGTGTCATGTCCACACAGCGTCCTACATGTGTCATGTCCACACAGCGTCCTACATGTGTCATGTCTTCACAGCGTCCTACATATGTCATGACAACACAGCGTCCTACATGTGTCATGACAACACAGCGTCCTACATGTGTCATGTCCACACAGCGTCCTACATGTGTCATGTCCACACAGCGTCCACAAGTGTCATGTCAACACAGCGTTCTGCATGTGTCATGTCCACACAGCGTCCTACATGTGTCATGACAACACAGCGTCCTACATGTGTCATGTCCACACAGCGTCCTACATGTGTCATGTCCACACAGCGTCCTACATGTGTCATGTCAACACAGCGTTCTACATGTGTCATGTCCACACAGCGTCCTACATGTGTCATGTGCACACAGCGTCCTACATGTGTCATGTCCACACAGCGTCCTACATGTGTCATGTGCACACAGCGTCCTACATGTGTCATGTCCACACAGCGTTCTACATGTGTCATGTCCACACAGCGTCCTACATGTGTCATGTGCACACAGCGTCCTACATGTGTCATGTCCACACAGCGTCCACAAGTGTCATGTCAACACAGCGTCCTACATGTGTCATGTCCACACAGCGTCCTACATGTGTCATGTCCACACAGCGTCCTACATGTTTCATGTCTTCACAGCGTCCTACATGTGTCATGACAACACAGCGTCTTACATGTGTCATGTCCACACAGCGTCCTGCATGTGTCATGTTTGCACAGCGTCCTACATGTGTCATGACAACACAGTGTCCTACATGTGTTATGTCCACACAGCGTCCTACAGTGTCCTAAATGTGTCCAGTCCACACAGCGTCCTACATGTGTCATGTCCATACAGCGTCCTACATGTGTAATGTCCACAGAGCGTCCTGCATGTGTCATGTCCACACAGCGTCCTACATGTGTCATGTCCACACAGCGTCCTACATGTGTCATGACAACACAGCGTCCTACATGTGTCATGTCTACACAGCGTCCTACATGTGTCATGTCCACACAGCGTCCTACATGTCCACACAGCGTCCTGCATGTGTCATGTCCACACAGCGTCCTACATGTGTCATGACAACACAGCGTCCTACATGTGTCATGTCTACACAGCGTCCTACATGTGTCATGTCCACACAGCGTCCTACATGTGTCATGTCCACACAGCGTCCTAGATGTGTCATGTCCACACAGCGTCCTACATGTGTCATGTCCACACAGTGTCCTACATGTGTCATGTCCACACAGCGTCCTACATGTTTCATGTCCACACAGCGTCCTACATGTGTCATGTCCACACAGGGTCCTACATGTGTCATGTCCACACAGCGTCCTACATGTGTCATGTCCACACAGTGTCCTACATTTGTCATTTCCACACAGCGTCCTACATGTATCAGCGTCCTGCATGTGTCTTGTCCACACAGCGTCCTACATGTGTTATGACAACACAGCGTCCTACATGTGTCATGACAACACAGCGTCCTACATGTGTCATGTCCACACAGTGTCCTACATGTGTCATGTCCACACAGCGTCCTACATGTGTCATGTCCACACAGCGTCCTACATGTGTCATATCCACACAGCGTCCTACATGTGTCATGTCCACACAGCGTCCTACATGTGTCATGTCTTCACAGCGTCCTACATATGTCATGACAACACAGCGTCCTACATGTGTCATGACAACACAGCGTCCTACATGTGTCATGTCCACACAGCGTCCTACATGTGTCATGTCCACACAGCGTCCACAAGTGTCATGTCAACACAGCGTTCTGCATGTGTCATGTCCACACAGCGTCCTACATGTGTCATGACAACACAGCGTCCTACATGTGTCATGTCCACACAGCGTCCTACATGTGTCATGTCCACACAGCGTCCTACATGTGTCATGTCAACACAGCGTTCTACATGTGTCATGTCCACACAGCGTCCTACATGTGTCATGTGCACACAGCGTCCTACATGTGTCATGTCCACACAGCGTCCTACATGTGTCATGTCCACACAGCGTCCACAAGTGTCATGTCAACACAGCGTTCTACATGTGTCATGTCCACACAGCGTCCTACATGTGTCATGTGCACACAGCGTCCTACATGTGTCATGTCCACACAGTATCTTACATGCGTCATGACCACACACGTCTTACATGTGTCATGTCCACACAGCGTCCTACATGTGTCATGTCCACACAGCGTCCTACATGTGTCATGTCCACACAGCGTCCTACATGTTTCATGTCTTCACAGCGTCCTACATGTGTCATGACAACACAGCGTCTTACATGTGTCATGTCCACACAGCGTCCTACATGTGCCATGTCCACACAGCGTCCTATATTTGTCATGTCCACACAGCGTCCTACATGTGTCATGTCCACACAGCGTCCTACATGTTTCATGTCTTCACAGCGTCCTACATGTGTCATGTCCACACAGCGTCCTACATTTGGCATGTCCAAACAGCGTCCTACATGTGTCATGTCCACACAGCGTCCTACATGTTTCATGTCTTCACAGCGTCCTACATGTGTCATGTCCACACAGCGTCCTACATGTGTCATGTCCACACAGCGTCCTACATGTGTCATGTCTTCACAGCGTCCTACATATGTCATGACAACACAGCGTCCTACATGTGTCATGACAACACAGCGTCCTACATGTGTCATGTCCACACAGCGTCCTACATGTGTCATGTCCACACAGCGTCCACAAGTGTCATGTCAACACAGCGTTCTGCATGTGTCATGACAACACAGCGTCCTACATGTGTCATGTCCACACAGCGTCCTACATGTGTCATGACAACACAGCGTCCTACATGTGTCATGTCCACACAGCGTCCTACATGTGTCATGTCCACACAGCGTCCTACATGTGTCATGTCAACACAGCGTTCTACATGTGTCATGTCCACACAGCGTCCTACATGTGTCATGTGCACACAGCGTCCTACATGTGTCATGTCCACACAGCGTCCTACATGTGTCATGTGCACACAGCGTCCTACATGTGTCATGTCCACACAGCGTTCTACATGTGTCATGTCCACACAGCGTCCTACATGTGTCATGTGCACACAGCGTCCTACATGTGTCATGTCCACACAGCGTCCACAAGTGTCATGTCAACACAGCGTCCTACATGTGTCATGTCCACACAGCGTCCTACATGTGTCATGTCCACACAGCGTCCTACATGTTTCATGTCTTCACAGCGTCCTACATGTGTCATGACAACACAGCGTCTTACATGTGTCATGTCCACACAGCGTCCTGCATGTGTCATGTTTGCACAGCGTCCTACATGTGTCATGACAACACAGTGTCCTACATGTGTTATGTCCACACAGCGTCCTACAGTGTCCTAAATGTGTCCAGTCCACACAGCGTCCTACATGTGTCATGTCCATACAGCGTCCTACATGTGTAATGTCCACAGAGCGTCCTGCATGTGTCATGTCCACACAGCGTCCTACATGTGTCATGTCCACACAGCGTCCTACATGTGTCATGACAACACAGCGTCCTACATGTGTCATGTCTACACAGCGTCCTACATGTGTCATGTCCACACAGCGTCCTACATGTCCACACAGCGTCCTGCATGTGTCATGTCCACACAGCGTCCTACATGTGTCATGACAACACAGCGTCCTACATGTGTCATGTCTACACAGCGTCCTACATGTGTCATGTCCACACAGCGTCCTACATGTGTCATGTCCACACAGCGTCCTAGATGTGTCATGTCCACACAGCGTCCTACATGTGTCATGTCCACACAGTGTCCTACATGTGTCATGTCCACACAGCGTCCTACATGTTTCATGTCCACACAGCGTCCTACATGTGTCATGTCCACACAGGGTCCTACATGTGTCATGTCCACACAGCGTCCTACATGTGTCATGTCCACACAGTGTCCTACATTTGTCATTTCCACACAGCGTCCTACATGTATCAGCGTCCTGCATGTGTCTTGTCCACACAGCGTCCTACATGTGTTATGACAACACAGCGTCCTACATGTGTCATGACAACACAGCGTCCTACATGTGTCATGTCCACACAGTGTCCTACATGTGTCATGTCCACACAGCGTCCTACATGTGTCATGTCCACACAGCGTCCTACATGTGTCATATCCACACAGCGTCCTACATGTGTCATGTCCACACAGCGTCCTACATGTGTCATATCCACACAGCGTTCTGCATGTGTCATGTCCACACAGCGTCCACATGTGTCATGTCCACACAGCGTCCTACATGTGTCATGTCCACACAGCGTCCTACATGTGTCATGTCCACACAGCGTCCACATGTGTCATGTCCACACAGCGTCCTACATGTGTCATGTCAACACAGCGTTCTACATGTGTCATGTCCACACAGCGTCCTACATGTGTCATGTGCACACAGCGTCCTACATGTGTCATGACCACACAGCGTCCTACATGTGTCATGTCCACACAGCATCCTACATGTGTCATGTCCACACAGCGTCCTACATGTGTCATGTCCACACAGCGTCCTACATGTTTCATGTCTTCACAGCGTCCTACATGTGTCATGACAACACAGTGTCCACATGTGTCATGTCCACACAGCGTCTTACATGTGTCATGTCCACACAGCATCTTACATGTGTCATGTCCGCACAGCGTCCTACATGTGCCATGTCCACACAGCGTCCTACATGTGTCATGACAACACAGCGTCCACATGTGTCATGTCCACACAGCATCTTACATGTGTCATGTCCGCACAGCGTCCTACATGTGCCATGTCCACACAGCGTCCTACATGTGTCATGACAACACAGCGTCCACATGTGTCATGTCCACACAGCATCTTACATGTGTCATGTCCGCACAGCGTCCTACATGTGCCATGTCCACACAGCGTCCTACATGTGCCATGTCCACACAGCGTCCTACATGTGTCATGTCCACACAGCGTTCTACATGTGTCATGACAACACAGCGTCCTACATGTGTCATGTCCACACAGCGTCCTACATGTGTCATGACAACACAGCGTCCACATGTGTCATGTCCACACAGCGTCCTACATGTGTCATGTCCACACAGCGTTCTACATGTGTCATGACAACACAGCGTCCTACATGTGTCATGTCCACACAGCGTCCTACATGTGTCATGACAACACAGCGTCTTACATGTGTCATGTCCACACAGCGTCCTACATGTGTCATGTGTAACCCAGGTGAGAAACTCTCCCTTTCGGCTCATTACGTCATCACGCTGTTGCGCCGTGCGTCAGCCGGTCACGTGGCGCTGCGCCGCCAATCGTCGGCATATAAACAGGAAATGAGTTGCGGCTCGGGAAATGCCGGTCGGGGAATTCGGGTTGCGCTACAGGTACGATAAATGGCCACAGATCTTCCGAATTTCATTATGTTGGTTTAATCTACTTAATGCATTTACTGTCCCGCATCTTAGGAGTCGACTACTGGACCCAGATCATCTTATTTAGATCTTATATTAACGTCAAAACTGGTGAGTGTGCTGCTTAGCTTAGCCGCGCCCATTGGTTTGAATGGGCTAGTTAGCATCATCTTTATTGCCCATTTCCTCAAATATTATATTGTCAAACGAAATGAAATTACTCTCATTGTTACTTAAATATGAACACTATTTATTGATAATTTATTGATTGTTTGTAAATGTATCTGGAAGCACTTTAAAGTCCAACTTAATGATTGTTGTTCCATTTGAAGCACCTTATGCACTTTACTTTTGATTGATATTTATTCAATACACTGTTTAAGTACATGACTGAACTTGATGAGCTATTTTACTAATCTAATGTTATTTATTATATTGTAAATGGTTCACTTTGATAATTTACAATATTTAACACCGATATTGATGATTGAAACTAGTTTATTTATTTATGATGTGCACATGATTATTTATTTGGTCCTGTTATTGCACAGGCCAGATTGGATGGCGAGCTAGGAAAGAGTCAAACTGATCCAGACTGATCCAGACTGATCCAGA
>NW_027316125.1:0-51640 GCF_026437365.1 Eucyclogobius newberryi
AAACCAGGTCTAAACCAGGACTAAACCAGGTCTAAACCAGGACTAAACCAGAACTAAACCAGGACTAAACCAGGTCAAAACCGGGTCTAAACCAGGTCTAAACCAGGACTAAACCAGGTCTAAACCAGGACTAAACCAGGTGTAAACCAGGTCTAAACCAGGACTAAACCAGGACTAAACCAGGACTAAACCAGAACTGAACCAGAACTAAACCAGGACTAAACCAGGGCTAAACCAGAACTAAACCAGGACTAAACTAGGACTAAACCAGGTCCAAACCCGGACTAAACCAGGACTAAACCAGGTCCAAACCAGGTCTAAACCATGACTAAACCAGGACTAAACCAGGTCCAAACCAGGTCTAAACCAGGTCTAAACCGGGTCTAAAACGGGACTAAACCAGACCTAAACCAGGTCTAAACCAGGACTAAACCAGGACTAAACCAGGTCAAAACCAGGTCTAAACCAGGACTAAACCAGGACTAAACCAGGTCCAAACCAAGTCTAAACCAGGACTAAACCAGGACTAAACCAGGACAAAACCAGGACTAAACCAGGACTAAACCAGGTCAAACCAGGACTAAACCAGGTCTAAACCAGGTCTAAACCAGGACTATACAGGGACTAAACCAGGTCTAAACCAGGACTAAACCAGGTCTAAACCAGGACTAAACCAGGACTAAACCAGGTCTAAACCAGGACTAAACCAGGACTAAACCAGGTCCAAACCAAGTCTAAAACAGGACTAAACAGGGACTAAACCAGGTCTAAACCAGGTCTAAACCAGGACTAAACCAGGACATAACCAGGTCTAAACCAGGACTAAACCAGGACTAAACCAGGTCTAAATCAGGACTAAATCAGGTCTAAACCAGGACTAAACCAGGACTAAACCAGGACTAAACCAGGACTAAACCAGGTCTAAACCAGGACTAAACCAGGACTAAACCAGGTCTAAACCAGGACTAAACCAGGACTAAACCAGGTCTAAATCAGGACTAAATCAGGTCTAAACCAGGACTAAACCAGGACTAAACCAGGACTAAACCAGGACTAAACCAGGTCTAAACCAGGACTAAACCAGGACTAAACCAGGTCAAACCAGGTCAAACCAGGACTAAACCAGGTCTAAACCAGGTCTAAACCAGGACTAAACAGGGACTAAACCAGGACTAAACCAGGACTAAACCAGGACTAAACCAGGACTAAACCAGGTCCAAACCAGGTCAAAACAAGGTCTAAACCAGGTCTAAATCAGGACTAAACCAGGTCTAAAACGGGACTAAACCAGGACTAAACCAGAACTAAACCAGGACTAAACCAGGTCAAAACCAGAACTAAACCAGGACTAAAATAGGACTAAACCAGAACTAAACCAGGACTAAACCAGAACTAAACCAGAACTAAACCAGGACTAAACCAGGACTAAACCAGAACTAAACCAGGACTAAAATAGGACTAAACCAGTTCTAAACCAGGTCCAAACCCGGACTAAACCAGGACTAAACCAGGTCCAAACCAGGTCTAAACCAGGTCTAAACCAGGTCCAAACCAGGACTAAACCAGGACTAACCTAGAACTAAACCAGATCCAAACCAGGACTAAACCAGGACTAAACCAGGACTAAACCAGGTCCAAACCAGGTCTAAACCAGGACTAAACCAGGACTAAACCAGGTCTAAACCAGGACTAAACCAGGACTAAACCAGGACTAAACCAGGACTAAACCAGGTCTAAACCAGGACTAAACCAGGACTAAACCAGTTCTAAACCAGGACTAAACCAGGTCTAAACCAGGACTAAACCAGGACTAAACCAGGTCTAAACCAGGTCTAAACCAGGACTAAACCAGGACTAAACCAGGTCTAAACCAGGTCTAAACCAGGACTAAACCAGGACTAAACCAGGTCTAAACCAGGTCTAAACCAGGACTAAACCAGGTCTTAACCAGGTCTAAACCAGGAATAAACCAGGTCTAAACCAGGTCTAAACCAGGACTAAACAGGGACTAAACCAGGTCTAAACCAGAACTAAACCAGGACTAAACCAGGACTAAACCAGGACTAAACCAGGTCCAAAGCAAGTCTAAACCGGGACTAAACCAGAACTAAACCAGGTCTAAACCAGGACTAAACCAGGACTAAACCAGGTCAAAACCGGGTCTAAACCAGGACTAAACCAGGTCAAAACAGGGTCTAAACCAGGTCTAAATCAGGACTAAACCAGGTCTAAAACGGGACTAAACCAGGACTAAACCAGGTCCAAACCAGGTCTAAACCAGGTCTAAACCAGGTCCAAACCAGGACTAAACCAGGACTAAACCAGGACTAAACCAGGTCCAAACCAGGTCTAAACCAGGTCTAAACCGGGTCTAAAACGGGACTAAACCAGGACTAAACCAGGACTAAACCAGGTCAAAACCAGGTCTAAACCAGGACTAAACCAGGACTAAACCAGGTCCAAACCAAGTCTAAACCAGGACTAAACCAGGACTAAACCAGGTCTAAACCAGGTCTAAACCAGATCTAAACCAGGACTAAACAGGGACTAAACCAGGTCTAAACCAGGACTAAACCAGGTCTAAACCAGGACTAAACCAGGACTAAACCAGGTCTAAACCAGGACTAAACCAGGACTAAACCAGGTCCAAACCAAGTCTAAACCAGGACTAAACAGGGACTAAACCAGGTCTAAACCAGGACATAACCAGGTCTAAACCAGGACTAAACCAGGACTAAACCAGGTCTAAACCAGGACTAAACCAGACTAAACCAGGTCTAAACCAGGACTAAACCAGGTCTAAACCAGGACTAAACCAGGACTAAACCAGGTCTAAACCAGGTCTAAACCAGGACTAAACCAGGACTAAACAGGGACTAAACCAGGACTAAACCAGGACTAAACCGGGACTAAACCAGGTCTAAACCAGGACTAAACCAGGACTAAACCAGGTCTAAACCAGGACTAAACCAGGACTAAACCAGGACTAAACCAGGACTAAACAGGGACTAAACCAGGACTAAACCAGGACTAAACCAGGTCTAAACCAGGACTAAACCAGGTCTAAACCAGGTCTAAACCAGGACTAAACCAGGTCTAAACCAGGTCTAAACCAGGACTAAACCAGGACTAAACCAGGTCAAAACCAGGTCTAAACCAGGTCTAAACCAGGACTAAACCAGGTCTAAACCAGGACTAAACCAGGTCTAAACCAGGACTAAACCAGGTCAAAACCAGGTCTAAACCAGCTTTAAACCAGGTCTAAATCAGGACTAAACCAGGTCTAAACCGGGTCTAAAACGGGAATAAACCAGGACTAAACCAGGACTAAACCAGGTCTAAACCAGGTCTAAACCAGGACTAAACCAGGACTAAACAAGGACCAAACCAGGTCTAAACCAGGTCCAAACCAGGACTAAACCAGGTCTAAACCAGGACTAAACCAGTTCAAAACCAGGTCTAAACCAGGTCTAAACCAGGACTAAACCAGAACTAAACCCGGACTAAACTAGGATTAAACCAGGTCTAAACCAGGTCTAAACCACATCTAAACCAGGTCTAAACCAGGTCTAAACCAGGACTAAACCAGGACTAAACCAGGTCAAAACCAGGACTAAACCAGGACTAAACCAGGACTAAACCAGGTCAAAACCAGGTCTAAACCAGATCTAAACCAGGTCTAAACCAGGTCTAAACCAGGTCTAAACCAGATTTAAACAAGGTCTAAACCAGGACTAAACCAGGACTAAACCAGATCTAAACCAGGTCTAAATCAGGTCCAAACCAGGACTAAACCAGTTCAAAACCAGGTCTAAACCAGGTCTAAACCAGGTCTAGATCAGGACTAAACCAGAACTAAACCAGGACTAAACCAGGTCTAAACCAGGTCTAAACCAGGTCTAAACCAGGTCTAAACCAGATTTAAACCAGGTCCAAACCAGGTCTAAACCAGGACTAAACCAGTTCTAAACCAGGACTAAACCAGGTCTAAACCAGGTCTAAACCAGGTCTAAACCAGGTCTAAACCAGGTCTAAACCAGGACTAAACCAGGTCTAAACCAGGTCTAAACCAGGTCTAAACCAGGACTAAACCAGGTCTAAACCAGGACTAAACCAGGTCTAAACCAGGACTAAACCAGGTCTAAACCAGGACTAAACCAGTTCTAAACCAGGACTAAACCAGGACTAAACCAGGTCTAAACCAGGACTAAACCAGGTCCAAACCAAGTCCAAACCAGGACTAAACCAGGTCTAAACCAGGACTAAACCAGGACTAAACCAGGACAAAACCAGGACTAAACCAGGACTAAACCAGGACTAAACCAGGTCTAAACCAGGTCTAAACCAGGACTAAACCAGGACTAAACCAGGTCTAAACCAGAACTAAACCAGGTCTAAACCAGGACTAAACCAGGTCTAAACCAGGACTAAACCAGGACTAAACCAGGTCTAAACCAGGTCTAAACCAGGACTAAACCAGGTCTAAACCAGGACTAAACCAGGACTAAACAGGGACTAAACCAGGACTAAACCAGGACTAAACCAGGTCTAAACCAGGTCTAAACCAGGACTAAACAGGGACTAAACCAGGACTAAACCAGGACTAAACCAGGACTAAACCAGGTCTAAACCAGGACTAAACCAGGTCTAAACCAGGTCTAAACCAGGACTAAACCAGAACTAAACCAGGACTGAACCAGAACTAAACCAGAACTAAACCAGGACTAAACTAGGACTAAACCAGGACTAACCTAGAACTAAACCAGATCCAAACCAGGTCTAAACCAGGACTAAACCAGGACTAAACCAGGTCTAAACCAGGACTAAACCAGGACTAAACCAGGACTAAACCAGATCCAAACCAGGTCTAAACCAGGACTAAACCAGGACTAAACTAGGACTAAACCAGGACTAAACCAGTTCTAAACCAGGACTAAACCAGGTCTAAACCAGGACTAAACCAGGACTAAACCAGGTCTAAACCAGGTCTAAACCAGGTCTAAACCAGGTCTAAACCAGGACTAAACCAGGACTAAACCAGGTCCAAACCAATTCTGAACCAGGACTAAACCAGGACTAAACCAGGACTAAACTAGTTCTAAACCAGGACTAAACCAGGTCTAAACCAGGACTAAACCAGGACTAAATCAGGTCTAAACCAGGTCTAAACCAGGACTAAACCAGGTCTAAACCAGGACTAAACCAGGTGTAAACCAGGTCTAAACCAGGACTAAACCAGAACTAAACCAGGACTAAACCAGGTCAAAACCGGGTCTAAACCAGGTCTAAACCAGGACTAAACCAGGTCTAAACCAGGACTAAACCAGGTGTAAACCAGGTCTAAACCAGGACTAAACCAGGACTAAACCAGGACTAAACCAGGTCAAAACCGGGTCTAAACCAGGTCTAAACCAGGTCTAAACCAGGACTAAACCAGGACTAAACCAGGTCTAAACCAGGTCTAAACCAGGACTAAACCAGGACTAAACCAGTTCTAAACCAGGACTAAACCAGGTCTAAACCAGGACTAAACCAGGACTAAACCAGGTCTAAACCAGGTCTAAACCAGGTCTAAACCACGTCTAAACCAGGTCTAAACCAGGACTAAACCAGGTGTAAACCAGGTCTAAACCAGGACTAAACCAGGACTAAACCAGGTCCAAACCAAGTCTGAACCAGGACTAAACCAGGACTAAACCAGGACTAAACCAGTTCTAAACCAGGACTAAACCAGGTCTAAACCAGGACTAAACCAGGACTAAATCAGGTCTAAACCAGGTCCAAACCAGGACTAAACCAGGTCTAAACCAGGACTAAACCAGGTGTAAACCAGGTCTAAACCAGGACTAAACCAGAACTAAACCAGGACTAAACCAGGTCAAAACCGGGTCTAAACCAGGTCTAAACCAGGACTAAACCAGGTCTA
Organism: Eucyclogobius newberryi; assembly: GCF_026437365.1. Lineage (NCBI taxonomy): Eukaryota > Metazoa > Chordata > Actinopteri > Gobiiformes > Gobiidae > Eucyclogobius > Eucyclogobius newberryi. The sequence continues at coordinate 5,927 of NW_027316125.1, forward strand.
AACCAGGACTAAACCAGAACTAAACCAGGACTAAACCAGGTCAAAACCGGGTCTAAACCAGGTCTAAACCAGGACTAAACCAGGTCTAAACCAGGACTAAACCAGGTGTAAACCAGGTCTAAACCAGGACTAAACCAGGACTAAACCAGGACTAAACCAGAACTGAACCAGAACTAAACCAGGACTAAACCAGGGCTAAACCAGAACTAAACCAGGACTAAACTAGGACTAAACCAGGTCCAAACCCGGACTAAACCAGGACTAAACCAGGTCCAAACCAGGTCTAAACCATGACTAAACCAGGACTAAACCAGGTCCAAACCAGGTCTAAACCAGGTCTAAACCGGGTCTAAAACGGGACTAAACCAGACCTAAACCAGGTCTAAACCAGGACTAAACCAGGACTAAACCAGGTCAAAACCAGGTCTAAACCAGGACTAAACCAGGACTAAACCAGGTCCAAACCAAGTCTAAACCAGGACTAAACCAGGACTAAACCAGGACAAAACCAGGACTAAACCAGGACTAAACCAGGTCAAACCAGGACTAAACCAGGTCTAAACCAGGTCTAAACCAGGACTATACAGGGACTAAACCAGGTCTAAACCAGGACTAAACCAGGTCTAAACCAGGACTAAACCAGGACTAAACCAGGTCTAAACCAGGACTAAACCAGGACTAAACCAGGTCCAAACCAAGTCTAAAACAGGACTAAACAGGGACTAAACCAGGTCTAAACCAGGTCTAAACCAGGACTAAACCAGGACATAACCAGGTCTAAACCAGGACTAAACCAGGACTAAACCAGGTCTAAATCAGGACTAAATCAGGTCTAAACCAGGACTAAACCAGGACTAAACCAGGACTAAACCAGGACTAAACCAGGTCTAAACCAGGACTAAACCAGGACTAAACCAGGTCTAAACCAGGACTAAACCAGGACTAAACCAGGTCTAAATCAGGACTAAATCAGGTCTAAACCAGGACTAAACCAGGACTAAACCAGGACTAAACCAGGACTAAACCAGGTCTAAACCAGGACTAAACCAGGACTAAACCAGGTCAAACCAGGTCAAACCAGGACTAAACCAGGTCTAAACCAGGTCTAAACCAGGACTAAACAGGGACTAAACCAGGACTAAACCAGGACTAAACCAGGACTAAACCAGGACTAAACCAGGTCCAAACCAGGTCAAAACAAGGTCTAAACCAGGTCTAAATCAGGACTAAACCAGGTCTAAAACGGGACTAAACCAGGACTAAACCAGAACTAAACCAGGACTAAACCAGGTCAAAACCAGAACTAAACCAGGACTAAAATAGGACTAAACCAGAACTAAACCAGGACTAAACCAGAACTAAACCAGAACTAAACCAGGACTAAACCAGGACTAAACCAGAACTAAACCAGGACTAAAATAGGACTAAACCAGTTCTAAACCAGGTCCAAACCCGGACTAAACCAGGACTAAACCAGGTCCAAACCAGGTCTAAACCAGGTCTAAACCAGGTCCAAACCAGGACTAAACCAGGACTAACCTAGAACTAAACCAGATCCAAACCAGGACTAAACCAGGACTAAACCAGGACTAAACCAGGTCCAAACCAGGTCTAAACCAGGACTAAACCAGGACTAAACCAGGTCTAAACCAGGACTAAACCAGGACTAAACCAGGACTAAACCAGGACTAAACCAGGTCTAAACCAGGACTAAACCAGGACTAAACCAGTTCTAAACCAGGACTAAACCAGGTCTAAACCAGGACTAAACCAGGACTAAACCAGGTCTAAACCAGGTCTAAACCAGGACTAAACCAGGACTAAACCAGGTCTAAACCAGGTCTAAACCAGGACTAAACCAGGACTAAACCAGGTCTAAACCAGGTCTAAACCAGGACTAAACCAGGTCTTAACCAGGTCTAAACCAGGAATAAACCAGGTCTAAACCAGGTCTAAACCAGGACTAAACAGGGACTAAACCAGGTCTAAACCAGAACTAAACCAGGACTAAACCAGGACTAAACCAGGACTAAACCAGGTCCAAAGCAAGTCTAAACCGGGACTAAACCAGAACTAAACCAGGTCTAAACCAGGACTAAACCAGGACTAAACCAGGTCAAAACCGGGTCTAAACCAGGACTAAACCAGGTCAAAACAGGGTCTAAACCAGGTCTAAAACGGGACTAAACCAGGACTAAACCAGAACTAAACCAGGACTAAACCAGGTCTAAACCGGGACTAAACCAGAAATAAACCAGGACTAAACCAGAACTAAACCAGAACTAAACCAGGACTAAACCAGGACTAAACCAGAACTAAACCAGGACTAAAATAGGACTAAACCAGTTCTAAACCAGGTCCAAACCCGGACTAAACCAGGACTAAACCAGGTCCAAACCAGGTCTAAACCAGGTCTAAACCAGGTCCAAACCAGGACTAAACCAGGACTAAACCAGGTCTAAACCAGGTCCAAACCAGGTCTAAACCAGGACTAAACCAGGACTAAACCAGGTCTAAACCAGGACTAAACCAGGTCTAAACCAGGTCTAAACCACGTCTAAACCAGGTCTAAACCAGGACTAAACCAGGTGTAAACCAGGTCTAAACCAGGACTAAACCAGGACTAAACCAGGTCCAAACCAAGTCTGAACCAGGACTAAACCAGGACTAAACCAGGACTAAACCAGGTCTAAACCAGGACTAAACCAGGACTAAATCAGGTCTAAACCAGGTCCAAACCAGGACTAAACCAGGTCTAAACCAGGACTAAACCAGAACTAAACCAGGACTAAACCAGGTCTAAACCAGGACTAAACCAGGACTAAACCAGAACTAAACCAGAACTAAACCAGGACTAAACCAGGGCTAAACCAGAACTAAACCAGGACTAAACTAGGACTAAACCAGGTCCAAACCCGGACTAAACCAGGACTAAACCAGGTCCAAACCAGGTCTAAACCAGGTCTCAACCGGGTCTAAAACGGGACTAAACCAGACCTAAACCAGGTCTAAACCAGGACTAAACCAGGACTAAACCAGGTCAAAACCAGGTCTAAACCAGGACTAAACCAGGACTAAACCAGGTCCAAACCAAGTCTAAACCAGGACTAAACCAGGACTAAACCAGGACAAAACCAGGACTAAACCAGGACTAAACCAGGTCAAACCAGGACTAAACCAGGTCTAAACCAGGTCTAAACCAGGACTATACAGGGACTAAACCAGGTCTAAACCAGGACTAAACCATGTCTAAACCAGGACTAAACCAGGACTAAACCAGGTCTAAACCAGGACTAAACCAGGACTAAACCAGGTCCAAACCAAGTCTAAAACAGGACTAAACAGGGACTAAACCAGGTCTAAACCAGGTCTAAACCAGGACTAAACCAGGACATAACCAGGTCTAAACCAGGACTAAACCAGGACTAAACCAGGTCTAAACCAGGACTAAACCAGGACTAAACCAGGTCTAAATCAGGACTAAACCAGGTCTAAACCAGGACTAAACCAGGACTAAACCAGGACTAAACCAGGACTAAACCAGGTCTAAACCAGGACTAAACCAGGACTAAACCAGGTCAAACCAGGACTAAACCAGGTCTAAACCAGGTCTAAACCAGAACTAAACAGGGACTAAACCAGGACTAAACCAGGACTAAACCAGGACTAAACCAGGACTAAACCAGGTCCAAACCAGGTCAAAACAAGGTCTAAACCAGGTCTAAATCAGGACTAAACCAGGTCTAAAACGGGACTAAACCAGGACTAAACCAGAACTAAACCAGGACTAAACCAGGTCAAAACCAGAACTAAACCAGGACTAAAATAGGACTAAACCAGAACTAAACCAGGACTAAACCAGAACTAAACCAGAACTAAACCAGGACTAAACCAGGACTAAACCAGAACTAAACCAGGACTAAAATAGGACTAAACCAGTTCTAAACCAGGTCCAAACCCGGACTAAACCAGGACTAAACCAGGTCCAAACCAGGTCTAAACCAGGTCTAAACCAGGTCCAAACCAGGACTAAACCAGGACTAACCTAGAACTAAACCAGATCCAAACCAGGACTAAACCAGGACTAAACCAGGTCCAAACCAGGTCTAAACCAGGACTAAACCAGGACTAAACCAGGTCTAAACCAGGACTAAACCAGGACTAAACCAGGACTAAACCAGGTCTAAACCAGGACTAAACCAGGACTAAACCAGTTCTAAACCAGGACTAAACCAGGTCTAAACCAGGACTAAACCAGGACTAAACCAGGTCTAAACCAGGTCTAAACCAGGACTAAACCAGGTCTAAACCAGGTCTAAACCAGGACTAAACCAGGTCTTAACCAGGTCTAAACCAGGAATAAACCAGGTCTAAACCAGGTCTAAACCAGGTCTAAACCAGGACTAAACAGGGACTAAACCAGGTCTAAACCAGAACTAAACCAGGACTAAACCAGGACTAAACCAGGACTAAACCAGGTCCAAAGCAAGTCTAAACCGGGACTAAACCAGAACTAAACCAGGTCTAAACCAGGACTAAACCAGGACTAAACCAGGTCAAAACCGGGTCTAAACCAGGACTAAACCAGGTCAAAACAGGGTCTAAACCAGGTCTAAATCAGGACTAAACCAGGTCTAAAACGGGACTAAACCAGGACTAAACCAGAACTAAACCAGGACTAAACCAGGTCTAAACCGGGACTAAACCAGAAATAAACCAGGACTAAACCAGAACTAAACCAGAACTAAACCAGGACTAAACCAGGACTAAACCAGAACTAAACCAGGACTAAAATAGGACTAAACCAGTTCTAAACCAGGTCCAAACCCGGACTAAACCAGGACTAAACCAGGTCCAAACCAGGTCTAAACCAGGTCTAAACCAGGTCCAAACCAGGACTAAACCAGGACTAAACCAGGTCTAAACCAGGTCCAAACCAGGTCTAAACCAGGACTAAACCAGGACTAAACCAGGTCTAAACCAGGACTAAACCAGGACTAAACCAGGACTAAACCAGGACTAAACCAGGTCTAAACCAGGACTAAACCAGGACTAAACCAGTTCTAAACCAGGACTAAACCAGGTCTAAACCAGGACTAAACCAGGACTAAACCAGGTCTAAACCAGGTCTAAACCAGGACTAAACCAGGTCTAAACCAGGTCTAAACCAGGACTAAACCAGGTCTAAATCAGGTCTAAACCAGGTCTAAACCAGGACTAAACAGGGACTAAACCAGGTCTAAACCAGGTCTAAACCAGGACTAAACAGGGACTAAACCAGGTCTAAACCAGAACTAAACCAGGACTAAACCAGGACTAAACCAGGACTAAACCAGGTCCAAAGCAAGTCTAAACCGGGACTAAACCAGAACTAAACCAGGTCTAAACCAGGACTAAACCAGGTCAAAACCGGGTCTAAACCAGGACTAAACCAGGTCCAAACCAGGTCAAAACAGGGTCTAAACCAGGTCTAAATCAGGACTAAACCAGGTCTAAAACGGGACTAAACCAGGTCTAAACCAGGACTAAACCAGAACTAAACCAGGACTAAACCAGGACTAAACCAGAACTAAACCAGGACTAAACCAGGACTAAACCAGGACTAAACCAGGTCCAAACCAGGTCTAAACCAGGTCTAAACCAGGTCCAAACCAGGACTAAACCAGGACTAAACCAGGTCCAAACCAGGTCTAAACCAGGACTAAACCAGGACTAAACCAGGTCTAAACCAGGACTAAACCAGGACTAAACCAGGACTAAACCAGGACTAAACCAGGTCTAAACCAGGACTAAACCAGGACTAAACCAGGTCTAAACCAGGACTAAACCAGGACTAAACCAGGTCTAAACCAGGTCTAAACCAGGACTAAACCAGGTCTAAACCAGGTCTAAACCAGGACTAAACCAGGTCTAAACCAGGTCTAAACCAGGAATAAACCAGGTCTAAACCAGGTCTAAACCAGGATTAAACAGGGACTAAACCAGGTCTAAACCAGAACTAAACCAGGACTAAACCAGGACTAAACCAGGACTAAACCAGGTCCAAAGCAAGTCTAAACCGGGACTAAACCAGAACTAAACCAGGTCTAAACCAGGACTAAACCAGGTCTAAACCAGGACTAAACCAGGACTAAACCAGGACTAAACCAGGACTAAACCAGATCTAAACCAGGACTAAACAGGGACTAAACCAGGTCTAAACCAGGACTAAACCAGGACTAAACCAGGTCTAAACCAGGTCAAAACCAGGTCTAAACCAGGTCTAAATCAGGACTAAACCAGGTCTAAATCAGGACTAAACCAGGTCTAAACCAGGACTAAACCAGAACTAAACCAGGACTAAACCAGGTCAAAACCGGGTCTAAACCGGGACTAAACCAGAACTAAACCAGGACTAAACCAGAACTAAACCAGGACTAAACTAGGATTAAACCAGGTCCAAACCAGGTCTAAACCAGGACTAAACCAGGACTAAACCAGGTCTAAACCAGGACTAAACCAGGACTAAACCAGGACTAAACCAGGACTAAACCAGGTCTAAACCGGGTCTAAAACGGGACTAAACCAGAACTAAACCAGATCTAAACCAGTTCTAAACCAGGACTAAACCAGGTCTAAACCAGGACTAAACCAGGTCCAAACCCGGACTAAACCAGGACTAAACCAGGTCCAAACCAGGTCTAAACCAGGACTGAACCAGGTCTAAACCAGGATTAAACCAGGACTAAACCAGGTCTAAACCAGGTCAAAACCAGGACTAAACCAGGTCTAAACCAAGTCTAAACCAGGACTAAACCAGGATTAAACCAGGTCTAAACCAGGTCTAAACCAGGTCTAAACCAGGACTAAACCAGGACTAACCCAGGATTAAACCAGGTCTAAACCAGGACTAAACCAGGTCTAAACCAGGTCTAAACCAGGTCTAAACCAGGACTAAACCAGGACTAAACCAGGATTAAACCAGGTCTAAACCAGGACTAAACAGGGACTAAACCAGGTCTAAACCAGGTCTAAACCAGGTCTAAACCAGGACTAAACCAGGTCCAAACCAAGTCTAAACCAGGTCTAAACCAGGACTAAACCAGGACTAAACCAGAACTAAACCAGAACTAAACCAGGTCTAAACCGGGACTAAACCAGAACTAAACCAGGTCTAAACCAGGACTAAACTAGGTCCAAACCAGGTCTAAACCAGGTCTAAACCAGGTCTAAACCAGGACTAAACCAGGTCCAAACCAAGTCTAAACCAGGTCTAAACCAGGACTAAACCAGGACTAAACCAGAACTAAACCAGAACTAAACCAGGTCTAAACCAGGTCCAAACCAAGTCTAAACCAGGACTAAACCAGGACTAAACCAGGTCTAAACCAGGACTAAACCAGGTCTAAACCAGGACTAAACCAGGACTAAACCAGGTCTAAACCAGGTCTAAACCAGGACAAAACCAGGTCTAAACCAGGTCTAAACCAGGACAAAACCAGGTCTAAACCAGGTCTAAACCAGTTCTAAACCAGGACTAAACCATGTCTAAACCAGGACTAAACCAGGACTAAACCAGGTCTAAACCAGGACTAAACCAGGACTAAACCAGGACTAAACCAGGTCCAAACCAGGTCTAAACCAGGACTAAACCAGGACTAAACCAGGTCTAAACCAGGACTAAACCAGGACTAAACCAGGACTAAACCAGGTCTAAACTAGGACTAAACCAGGACTAAACCAGTTCTAAACCAGGACTAAACCAGGTCTAAACCAGGACTAAACCAGGACTAAACCAGGTGTAAACCAGGTCTAAACCATGACTAAACCAGGACTAAACCAGGTCCAAACCAGGTCAAAACCAGGTCAAAACCAGGTCTAAACCAGGTCTAAATCAGGACTAAACCAGGTCCAAACCAAGTCTAAACCAGGTCTAAACCAGCTCTAAACCAGGTCTAAATCAGGACTAAACCAGGTCCAAACCAAGTCTAAACCAGGACTAAACCAGGACTAAACCAGGTCTAAACCAGGACTAAACCAGGACTAAACCAGTTCTAAACCAGGACTAAACCAGGTCTAAACCAGGACTAAACCAGGACTAAACCAGGTCTAAACCAGGTCTAAACCAGGACAAAACCAGGTCTAAACCAGGACTAAACCAGGACTAAACCAGGACTAAACCAGGTCTAAACCAGGACTAAACCAGGTCTAAACCAGGACTAAACCAGGTCTAAACCAGGTCTAAACCAGGACTAAACCAGGTCTAAACCAGGACTAAACCAGGACTAAACCAGGACTAAACCAGGTCTAAACCAGGTCTAAACCAGGACTAAACCAGGACTAAACAGGGACTAAACCAGGACTAAACCAGGACTAAACCAGGACTAAACCAGGTCTAAACCAGGACTAAACCAGGACTAAACAAGGTCTAAACCAGGACTAAACCAGGACTAAACCAGGTCAAACCAGGACTAAACCAGAAATAAACCAGGACTCAACCAGAACTAAACCAGAACTAAACCAGGACTAAACCAGGACTAAACCAGAACTAAACCAGGACTAAAATAGGACTAAACCAGTTCTAAACCAGGTTCAAACCCGGACTAAACCAGGACTAAACCAGGACTAAACCAGGTCTAAACCAGGTCTAAACCAGGTCCAAACCAGGACTAAACCAGGACTAAACCAGGACTAAACCAGGTCTAAACCAGGTCTAAACCAGGACTAAACCAGGTCTAAACCAGAACTAAACCAGGACTAAACCAGGACTAAACCAGGTCCAAAGCAAGTCTAAACCGGGACTAAGCCAGGACTAAACCAGGACTAAACCAGGTCTAAACCAGGTCTAAACCAGGTCTAAACCAGGACTAAACCAGGTCTAAACCAGGACTAAACCAGGTCAAAACCAGGTCTAAACCAGGTCTAAATCAGGACTAAACCAGGTCTAAACCAGGACTAAACCAGGTCAAAACCAGGTCTAAACCAGGTCTAAATCAGGACTAAACCAGGTCTAAATCAGGACTAAACCAGGTCTAAATCAGGACTAAACCAGGTCTAAACCAGGACTAAACCAGAACTAAACCAGGACTAAACCAGGTCAAAACCGGGTCTAAACCGGGACTAAACCAGAACTAAACCAGGACTAAACCAGAACTAAACCAGGACTAAACTAGGACTAAACCAGGTCCAAACCCGGACTAAACCAGGACTAAACCAGGTCCAAACCAGGTCTAAACCAGGACTAAACCAGGACTAAACCAGGTCTAAACCAGGACTAAACCAGGACTAAACCAGGTCCAAACCAGGTCTAAACCAGGTCTAAACCGGGTCTAAAACGGGACTAAACCAGAACTAAACCAGATCTAAACCAGTTCTAAACCAGGACTAAACCAGGTCTAAACCAGGACTAAACCAGGTCCAAACCAGGTCTAAACCAGGACTAAACCAGGACTAAACCAGGTCTAAACCAGGACTAAACCAGGACTAAACCAGGTCCAAACCAGGTCTAAACCAGGTCTAAACCGGGTCTAAAACGGGACTAAACCAGAACTAAACCAGATCTAAACCAGTTCTAAACCGGGACTAAACCAGGACTAAACCAGGTCCAAACCAGGTCTAAACCAGGTCTAAACCGGGTCTAAAACGGGACTAAACCAGGACTAAACCAGGTCAAAACCAGGTCTAAAACAGGACTAAACCAGGTCTAAACCAGGACTAAACCAGAACTAAACCAGATCTAAACCAGGTCTAAACCGGGTCTAAAACGGGACTAAATCAGAACTAAACCAGATCTAAACCAGTTCTAAACCAGGACTAAACCAGGTCTAAACCAGGACTAAACCAGGACTAAACCAGGTCCAAACCAGGTCAAAACCAGGTCAAAACCAGGTCTAAACCAGGTCTAAATCAGGACTAAACCAGGTCCAAACCAAGTCTAAACCAGGTCTAAACCAGCTCTAAACCAGGTCTAAATCAGGACTAAACCAGGTCCAAACCAAGTCTAAACCAGGACTAAACCAGGACTAAACCAGGTCTAAACCAGGACTAAACCAGGACTAAACCAGTTCTAAACCAGGACTAAACCAGGTCTAAACCAGGACTAAACCAGGACTAAACCAGGTCTAAACCAGGTCTAAACCAGGACAAAACCAGGTCTAAACCAGGACTAAACCAGGACTAAACCAGGACTAAACCAGGTCTAAACCAGGACTAAACCAGGTCTAAACCAGGACTAAACCAGGTCTAAACCAGGTCTAAACCAGGACTAAACCAGGTCTAAACCAGGACTAAACAGGGACTAAACCAGGACTAAACCAGGACTAAACCAGGACTAAACCAGGTCTAAACCAGGACTAAACCAGGACTAAACAGGGACTAAACCAGGACTAAACCAGGACTAAACCAGGACTAAACCAGGTCTAAACCAGGACTAAACCAGGACTAAACAAGGTCTAAACCAGGACTAAACCAGGACTAAACCAGGTCAAACCAGGACTAAACCAGAAATAAACCAGGACTAAACCAGGACTAAACCAGAACTAAACCAGGACTAAAATAGGACTAAACCAGTTCTAAACCAGGTTCAAACCCGGACTAAACCAGGACTAAACCAGGACTAAACCAGGTCTAAACCAGGTCTAAACCAGGTCCAAACCAGGACTAAACCAGGACTAAACCAGGACTAAACCAGGTCTAAACCAGGTCTAAACCAGGACTAAACCAGGTCTAAACCAGGTCTAAACCAGGACTAAACCAGGTCTAAACCAGGACTAAACCAGGTCTAAACCAGGTCTAAACCAGGACTAAACAGGGACTAAACCAGGTCTAAACCAGAACTAAACCAGGACTAAACCAGGACTAAACCAGGTCTAAACCAGGTCTAAACCAGGTCTAAACCAGGACTAAACCAGGTCTAAACCAGGACTAAACAGGGACTAAACCAGGTCTAAACCAGGACTAAACCAGGTCAAAACCAGGTCTAAACCAGGTCTAAATCAGGACTAAACCAGGTCTAAATCAGGACTAAACCAGGTCTAAATCAGGACTAAACCAGGTCTAAACCAGGACTAAACCAGAACTAAACCAGGACTAAACCAGGTCAAAACCGGGTCTAAACCGGGACTAAACCAGAACTAAACCAGGACTAAACCAGAACTAAACCAGGACTAAACTAGGACTAAACCAGGTCCAAACCCGGACTAAACCAGGACTAAACCAGGTCCAAACCAGGTCTAAACCAGGACTAAACCAGGACTAAACCAGGTCTAAACCAGGACTAAACCAGGACTAAACCAGGTCCAAACCAGGTCTAAACCAGGTCTAAACCGGGTCTAAAACGGGACTAAACCAGAACTAAACCAGATCTAAACCAGTTCTAAACCAGTTCTAAACCAGGACTAAACCAGGTCCAAACCAGGTCTAAACCAGGACTAAACCAGGACTAAACCAGGTCTAAACCAGGACTAAACCAGGACTAAACCAGGTCCAAACCAGGTCTAAACCAGGTCTAAACCGGGTCTAAAACGGGACTAAACCAGAACTAAACCAGATCTAAACCAGTTCTAAACCGGGACTAAACCAGGACTAAACCAGGTCCAAACCAGGTCTAAACCAGGTCTAAACCGGGTCTAAAACGGGACTAAATCAGAACTAAACCAGATCTAAACCAGTTCTAAACCAGGACTAAACCAGGTCTAAACCAGGACTAAACCAGGACTAAACCAGGTCCAAACCAGGTCTAAACCAGGTCTAAACCAGGTCTAAACCGGGTCTAAAACGGGACTAAACCAGAACTAAACCAGGTCTAAACCAGGACTAAACCAGAACTAAACCAGGTCCAAACCAGGTCTAAACCAGGTCTAAACCGGGTCTAAAACGGGACTAAATCAGAACTAAACCAGATCTAAACCAGTTCTAAACCAGGTCTAAACCGGGACTAAGCCAGGTCTAAACCAGGTCTAAACCAGGTCTAAACCAGGACTAAACCAGGTCTAAACCAGGACTAAACAGGGACTAAACCAGGTCTAAACCAGGACTAAACCAGGACTAAACCAGGTCTAAACCAGGTCAAAACCAGGTCTAAACCAGGTCTAAATCAGGACTAAACCAGGTCTAAATCAGGACTAAACCAGGTCTAAATCAGGACTAAACCAGGTCTAAACCAGGACTAAACCAGAACTAAACCAGGACTAAACCAGGTCAAAACCGGGTCTAAACCGGGACTAAACCAGAACTAAACCAGGACTAAACCAGAACTAAACCAGGACTAAACTAGGACTAAACCAGGTCCAAACCCGGACTAAACCAGGACTAAACCAGGTCCAAACCAGGTCTAAACCAGGACTAAACCAGGACTAAACCAGGTCCAAACCAGGTCTAAACCAGGTCTAAACCGGGTCTAAAACGGGACTAAACCAGAACTAAACCAGATCTAAACCAGTTCTAAACCAGGACTAAACCAGGTCTAAACCAGGTCTAAACCAGGACTAAACCAGGACTAAACCAGGTCCAAACCAGGTCTAAACCAGAACTAAACCAGGACTAAACCAGGACTAAACCAGGTCTAAACCAGGTCTAAACCGGGTCTAAAACGGGACTAAACCAGGACTAAACCAGGTCTAAACCAGGTCTAAACCAGGTCTAAAACAGGACTAAACCAGGTCTAAACCAGGACTAAACCAGGACTAAACCAGGTCCAAACCAGGTCTAAACCAGGTCTAAACCGGGTCTAAAACGGGACTAAACCAGAACTAAACCAGATCTAAACCAGGTCTAAACCGGGTCTAAAACGGGACTAAATCAGAACTAAACCAGGTCTAAACCAGGACTAAACCAGGACTAAACCAGAACTAAACCAGATCTAAACCAGTTCTAAACCAGGACTAAACCAGGTCTAAACCAGGTCTAAACCAGGACTAAACCAGGTCCAAACCAGGTCTAAACCAGGACTAAACCAGGTCTAAACCGGGTCTAAAACGGGACTAAACCAGAACTAAACCAGGTCTAAACCAGGACTAAACCAGGACTAAACCAGGTCTAAACCAGGACTAAACCAGGTCCAAACCAGGTCTAAACCAGGTCCAAACCAAGTCTAAACCAGGACTAAACCAGGACTAAACCAGGTCTAAACCAGGTCTAAACCAGGTCTAAACCAGGACTAAACCAGGACTAAACCAGGATTAAACCAGGTCTAAACCAGGACTAAACCAGGACTAAACCAGGTCCAAACCAGGTCTAAACCAGGACTAAACCAGGACTAAACCAGGTCTAAACCAGGACTAAACCAGGACTAAACCAGGACTAAACCAGGTCTAAACTAGGACTAAACCAGGACTAAACCAGTTCTAAACCAGGACTAAACCAGGTCTAAACCAGGACTAAACCAGGACTAAACCAGGTCTAAACCAGGTCTAAACCAGGTCTAAACCAGGACTAAACCAGGACTAAACCAGGTGTAAACCAGGTCTAAACCATGACTAAACCAGGACTAAACCAGGTCAAAACCAGGTCAAAACCAGGTCTAAACCAGGTCTAAATCAGGACTAAACCAGGTCCAAACCAAGTCTAAACCAGGACTAAACCAGGACTAAACCAGGTCTAAACCAGGACTAAACCAGGACTAAACCAGTTCTAAACCAGGACTAAACCAGGTCTAAACCAGGACAAAACCAGGTCTAAACCAGGACTAAACCAGGTGTAAACCAGGTCTAAACCAGGACTAAACCAGGACTAAACCAGGACTAAACCAGGTCTAAACCAGGACTAAACCAGGTCTAAACCAGGACTAAACCAGGACTAAACCAGGACTAAACCAGGTCTAAACCAGGTCTAAACCAGGACTAAACCAGGACTAAACAGGGACTAAACCAGGACTAAACCAGGACTAAACCAGGACTAAACCAGGTCTAAACCAGGACTAAACCAGGACTAAACCAGGTCAAACCAGGACTAAACCAGAAATAAACCAGGACTCAACCAGAACTAAACCAGAACTAAACCAGGACTAAACCAGGACTAAACCAGAACTAAACCAGGACTAAAATAGGACTAAACCAGTTCTAAACCAGGTCTAAACCAGGTCCAAACCAGGACTAAACCAGGACTAAACCAGGACTAAACCAGGTCTAAACCAGGTCTAAACCAGGACTAAACCAGGTCTAAACCAGGTCTAAACCAGGACTAAACCAGGTCTAAACCAGGTCTAAACCAGGACTAAACCAGGTCTAAACCAGGTCTAAACCAGGACTAAACAGGGACTAAACCAGGTCTAAACCAGAACTAAACCAGGACTAAACCAGGACTAAACCAGAACTAAACCAGGACTAAAATAGGACTAAACCAGTTCTAAACCAGGTTCAAACCCGGACTAAACCAGGACTAAACCAGGACTAAACCAGGTCTAAACCAGGTCTAAACCACGTCCAAACCAGGACTAAACCAGGACTAAACCAGGACTAAACCAGGTCTAAACCAGGTCTAAACCAGGACTAAACCAGGTCTAAACCAGGTCTAAACCAGGACTAAACAGGGACTAAACCAGGTCTAAACCAGAACTAAACCGGGACTAAGCCAGGACTAAACCAGGACTAAACCAGGTCTAAACCAGGTCTAAACCAGGTCTAAACCAGGACTAAACCAGGTCTAAACCAGGACTAAACCAGGACTAAACCAGGTCTAAACCAGGTCAAAACCAGGACTAAACCAGGTCTAAACCGGGACTAAACCAGAACTAAACCAGGACTAAACCAGAACTAAACCAGGACTAAACTAGGACTAAACCAGGTCCAAACCAGGACTAAACCAGGACTAAACCAGGTCCAAACCAGGTCTAAACCAGGACTAAACCAGGACTAAACCAGGTCCAAACCAGGTCTAAACCAGGTCTAAACCGGGTCTAAAACGGGACTAAACCAGAACTAAACCAGGTCCAAACCAGGTCTAAACCAGGTCTAAACCAGTTCTAAACCGGGACTAAACCAGGTCTAAACCAGGTCTAAACCAGGACTAAACCAGGACTAAACCAGGTCTAAACCAGGTCTAAACCGGGTCTAAAACGGGACTAAACCAGGACTAAACCAGGTCCAAACCAGGTCTAAACCAGGTCTAAACCGGGTCTAAAACGGGACTAAACCAGAACTAAACCAGGTCTAAACCGGGACTAAGCCAGGACTAAACCAGGACTAAACCAGGTCTAAACCAGGTCTAAACCAGGTCTAAACCAGGACTAAACCAGGTCTAAACCAGGACTAAACAGGGACTAAACCAGGTCTAAACCAGGACTAAACCAGGACTAAACCAGGTCTAAACCAGGTCAAAACCAGGTCTAAACCAGGTCTAAATCAGGACTAAACCAGGTCTAAATCAGGACTAAACCAGGTCTAAATCAGGACTAAACCAGGTCTAAACCAGGTCCAAACCCGGACTAAACCAGGACTAAACCAGAACTAAACCAGGACTAAACCAGAACTAAACCAGGACTAAACTAGGACTAAACCAGGTCCAAACCCGGACTAAACCAGGACTAAACCAGGTCCAAACCAGGTCTAAACCAGGACTAAACCAGGACTAAACCAGGTCTAAACCAGGACTAAACCAGGACTAAACCAGGTCCAAACCAGGTCTAAACCAGGTCTAAACCGGGTCTAAAACGGGACTAAACCAGAACTAAACCAGATCTAAACCAGTTCTAAACCAGGACTAAACCAGGTCCAAACCAGGTCTAAACCAGGACTAAACCAGGACTAAACCAGGTCTAAACCAGGACTAAACCAGGACTAAACCAGGTCCAAACCAGGTCTAAACCAGGTCCAAACCAGGACTAAACCAGGACTAAACCAGGACTAAACCAGGTCTAAACCAGGTCTAAACCAGGACTAAACCAGGTCTAAACCAGGTCTAAACCAGGTCTAAACCAGGTCTAAACCAGGTCCAAACCAGGACTAAACCAGGACTAAACCAGGACTAAACCAGGACTAAACCAGGACTAAACCAGGTCTAAACCAGGTCTAAACCAGGTCCAAACCAGGACTAAACCAGGACTAAACCAGGACTAAACCAGGTCTAAACCAGGTCTAAACCAGGACTAAACCAGGTCTAAACCAGGTCTAAACCAGGACTAAACCAGGTCTAAACCAGGTCTAAACCAGGACTAAACCAGGTCTAAACCAGGTCTAAACCAGGACTAAACAGGGACTAAACCAGGTCTAAACCAGAACTAAACCAGGACTAAACCAGGACTAAACCAGAACTAAACCAGGACTAAAATAGGACTAAACCAGTTCTAAACCAGGTTCAAACCCGGACTAAACCAGGACTAAACCAGGACTAAACCAGGTCTAAACCAGGTCTAAACCACGTCCAAACCAGGACTAAACCAGGACTAAACCAGGACTAAACCAGGTCTAAACCAGGTCTAAACCAGGACTAAACCAGGTCTAAACCAGGTCTAAACCAGGACTAAACCAGGTCTAAACCAGGTCTAAACCAGGACTAAACCAGGTCTAAACCAGGTCTAAACCAGGACTAAACAGGGACTAAACCAGGTCTAAACCAGAACTAAACCGGGACTAAGCCAGGACTAAACCAGGACTAAACCAGGTCTAAACCAGGTCTAAACCAGGTCTAAACCAGGACTAAACCAGGTCTAAACCAGGACTAAACCAGGACTAAACCAGGTCTAAACCAGGTCAAAACCAGGACTAAACCAGGTCTAAACCGGGACTAAACCAGAACTAAACCAGGACTAAACCAGAACTAAACCAGGACTAAACTAGGACTAAACCAGGTCCAAACCCGGACTAAACCAGGACTAAACCAGGTCCAAACCAGGTCTAAACCAGGACTAAACCAGGACTAAACCAGGTCCAAACCAGGTCTAAACCAGGTCTAAACCGGGTCTAAAACGGGACTAAACCAGAACTAAACCAGGACTAAACCAGGTCTAAACCAGGTCTAAACCAGGTCTAAACCAGGACTAAACCAGGACTAAACCAGGTCCAAACCAGGTCTAAACCAGGTCTAAACCGGGTCTAAAACGGGACTAAACCAGGACTAAACCAGGTCCAAACCAGGTCTAAACCAGGTCTAAACCAGTTCTAAACCGGGACTAAACCAGGTCTAAACCAGGTCTAAACCAGGACTAAACCAGGACTAAACCAGGTCTAAACCAGGTCTAAACCGGGTCTAAAACGGGACTAAACCAGGACTAAACCAGGTCCAAACCAGGTCTAAACCAGGTCTAAACCGGGTCTAAAACGGGACTAAACCAGAACTAAACCAGGTCTAAACCGGGACTAAGCCAGGACTAAACCAGGACTAAACCAGGTCTAAACCAGGTCTAAACCAGGTCTAAACCAGGACTAAACCAGGTCTAAACCAGGACTAAACAGGGACTAAACCAGGTCTAAACCAGGACTAAACCAGGACTAAACCAGGTCTAAACCAGGTCAAAACCAGGTCTAAACCAGGTCTAAATCAGGACTAAACCAGGTCTAAATCAGGACTAAACCAGGTCTAAATCAGGACTAAACCAGGTCTAAACCAGGTCCAAACCCGGACTAAACCAGGACTAAACCAGAACTAAACCAGGACTAAACCAGAACTAAACCAGGACTAAACTAGGACTAAACCAGGTCCAAACCCGGACTAAACCAGGACTAAACCAGGTCCAAACCAGGTCTAAACCAGGACTAAACCAGGACTAAACCAGGTCTAAACCAGGACTAAACCAGGACTAAACCAGGTCCAAACCAGGTCTAAACCAGGTCTAAACCGGGTCTAAAACGGGACTAAACCAGAACTAAACCAGATCTAAACCAGTTCTAAACCAGGACTAAACCAGGTCCAAACCAGGTCTAAACCAGGACTAAACCAGGACTAAACCAGGTCTAAACCAGGACTAAACCAGGACTAAACCAGGTCCAAACCAGGTCTAAACCAGGTCTAAACCGGGTCTAAAACGGGACTAAACCAGAACTAAACCAGATCTAAACCAGTTCTAAACCAGGACTAAACCAGGTCTAAACCAGGTCTAAACCGGGTCTAAAACGGGACTAAACCAGGACTAAACCAGGTCTAAACCAGGTCTAAACCAGGTCTAAAACAGGACTAAACCAGGTCTAAACCAGGACTAAACCAGGACTAAACCAGGTCCAAACCAGGTCTAAACCAGGTCTAAACCGGGTCTAAAACGGGACTAAACCAGAACTAAACCAGATCTAAACCAGGTCTAAACCGGGTCTAAAACGGGACTAAATCAGAACTAAACCAGGTCTAAACCAGGACTAAACCAGGACTAAACCAGAACTAAACCAGATCTAAACCAGTTCTAAACCAGGACTAAACCAGGTCTAAACCAGGTCTAAACCAGGACTAAACCAGGACTAAACCAGGTCCAAACCAGGTCTAAACCAGGTCTAAACCGGGTCTAAAACGGGACTAAACCAGAACTAAACCAGGACTAAACCAGGACTAAACCAGGACTAAACCAGGTCCAAACCAGGTCTAAACCAGGACTAAACCAGGTCCAAACCAGGTCTAAACCAGGACTAAACCAGGACTAAACCGGGTCTAAAACGGGACTAAACCAGAACTAAACCAGATCTAAACCAGTTCTAAACCAGGACTAAACCAGATCCAAACCAGGTCTAAACCAGGACTAAACCAGGACTAAACCAGGTCCAAACCAGGTCTAAACCAGGACTAAACCAGGTCTAAACCGGGTCTAAAACGGGACTAAACCAGAACTAAACCAGGTCTAAACCAGGACTAAACCAGGACTAAACCAGGTCTAAACCAGGACTAAACCAGGTCCAAACCAGGTCTAAACCAGGACTAAACCAGGTCCAAACCAGGTCTAAACCAGGACTAAACCAGGACTAAACCGGGTCTAAAACGGGACTAAACCAGAACTAAACCAGATCTAAACCAATTCTAAACCAGGACTAAACCAGGTCCAAACCAGGTCTAAACCAGGACTAAACCAGGACTAAACCAGGTCCAAACCAGGTCTAAACCAGGTCTAAACCGGGTCTAAAACGGGACTAAACCAGAACTAAACCAGGTCTAAACCAGGACTAAACCAGGACTAAACCAGGTCAAAACCAGGTCTAAACCAGGTCCAAACCAAGTCTAAACCAGGACTAAACCAGGACTAAACCAGGTCTAAACCAGGTCTAAACCAGGTCTAAACCAGGACTAAACCAGGACTAAACCAGGATTAAACCAGGTCTAAACCAGGACTAAACCAGGTCTAAACCAGGATTAAACCAGGACTAAACCAGGTCTAAACCAGGTCCAAACCAAGTCTAAACCAGGACTAAACCAGGACTAAACCAGGTCTAAACCAGGTCTAAACCAGGTCTAAACCAGGACTAAACCAGGACTAAACCAGGATTAAACCAGGTCTAAACCAGGACTAAACCAGGTCTAAACCAGGACTAAACCAGGTCTAAACCAGGACTAAACCAGGACTAAACCAGGTCTAAACCAGGACTAAACCAGGACTAAACCAGGACTAAACCAGGTCTAAACTAGGACTAAACCAGGACTAAACCAGTTCTAAACCAGGACTAAACCAGGTCTAAACCAGGTCTAAACCAGGACTAAACCAGGACTAAACCAGGACTAAACCAGGTCCAAACCAGGTCAAAACCAGGTCAAAACCAGGTCTAAACCAGGTCTAAATCAGGACTAAACCAGGTCCAAACCAAGTCTAAACCAGGACTAAACCAGGACTAAACCAGGTCTAAACCAGGACTAAACCAGGACTAAACCAGTTCTAAACCAGGACTAAACCAGGTCTAAACCAGGACTAAACCAGGACTAAACCAGGTCTAAACCAGGTCTAAACCAGGACAAAACCAGGTCTAAACCAGGACTAAACCAGGTCTAAACCAGGTCTAAACCAGGACTAAACCAGGACTAAACAGGGACTAAACCAGGACTAAACCAGGACTAAACCAGGACTAAACCAGGTCTAAACCAGGACTAAACCAGGACTAAACCAGGTCAAACCAGGACTAAACCAGAAATAAACCAGGACTCAACCAGAACTAAACCAGAACTAAACCAGGACTAAACCAGGACTAAACCAGAACTAAACCAGGACTAAAATAGGACTAAACCAGTTCTAAACCAGGTTCAAACCCGGACTAAACCAGGACTAAACCAGGACTAAACCAGGTCTAAACCAGGTCTAAACCAGGTCCAAACCAGGACTAAACCAGGACTAAACCAGGACTAAACCAGGTCTAAACCAGGTCTAAACCAGGACTAAACCAGGTCTAAACCAGGTCTAAACCAGGACTAAACCAGGTCTAAACCAGGTCTAAACCAGGACTAAACCAGGTCTAAACTAGGTCTAAACCAGGACTAAACAGGGACTAAACCAGGTCTAAACCAGAACTAAACCAGGACTAAACCAGGACTAAACCAGAACTAAACCAGGACTAAAATAGGACTAAACCAGTTCTAAACCAGGTTCAAACCCGGACTAAACCAGGACTAAACCAGGACTAAACCAGGTCTAAACCAGGTCTAAACCAGGACTAAACCAGGACTAAACCCGGACTAAACCAGGTCCAAACCAGGACTAAACCAGGACTAAACCAGGACTAAACCAGGTCTAAACCAGGTCTAAACCAGGACTAAACCAGGTCTAAACCAGGTCTAAACCAGGACTAAACCAGGTCTAAACCAGGTCTAAACCAGGACTAAACCAGGTCTAAACCAGGTCTAAACCAGGACTAAACAGGGACTAAACCAGGTCTAAACCAGAACTAAACCGGGACTAAGCCAGGACTAAACCAGGACTAAACCAGGTCTAAACCAGGTCTAAACCAGGTCTAAACCAGGTCTAAACCAGGACTAAACCAGGTCAAAACCAGGACTAAACCAGGACTAAACCAGGTCTAAACCAGGTCAAAACCAGGTCTAAACCAGGTCTAAATCAGGACTAAACCAGGTCTAAATCAGGACTAAACCAGGTCTAAATCAGGACTAAACCAGGTCTAAACCGGGACTAAACCAGAACTAAACCAGGACTAAACCAGAACTAAACCAGGACTAAACTAGGACTAAACCAGGTCCAAACCCGGACTAAACCAGGACTAAACCAGGTCCAAACCAGGTCTAAACCAGGACTAAACCAGGACTAAACCAGGTCTAAACCAGGACTAAACCAGGACTAAACCAGGTCCAAACCAGGTCTAAACCAGGTCTAAACCGGGTCTAAAACGGGACTAAACCAGAACTAAACCAGATCTAAACCAGGTCTAAACCAGGACTAAACCAGGTCCAAACCAGGTCTAAACCAGGTCTAAACCGGGTCTAAAACGGGACTAAACCAGGACTAAACCAGGTCAAAACCAGGTCTAAAACAGGACTAAACCAGGTCTAAACCAGGACTAAACCAGGACTAAACCAGGTCCAAACCAGGTCTAAACCAGGTCTAAACCGGGTCTAAAACGGGACTAAACCAGAACTAAACCAGATCTAAACCAGGTCTAAACCGGGTCTAAAACGGGACTAAATCAGAACTAAACCAGATCTAAACCAGTTCTAAACCAGGACTAAACCAGGTCTAAACCAGGTCTAAACCAGGACTAAACCAGGACTAAACCAGGTCCAAACCAGGTCTAAACCAGGTCTAAACCGGGTCTAAAACGGGACTAAACCAGAACTAAACCAGGTCTAAACCAGGACTAAACCAGGACTAAACCAGGTCTAAACCAGGTCTAAACCAGGTCTAAACCAGGACTAAACCAGGTCTAAACCAGGACTAAACAGGGACTAAACCAGGTCTAAACCAGGACTAAACCAGGACTAAACCAGGTCTAAACCAGGTCAAAACCAGGTCTAAAACAGGTCTAAATCAGGACTAAACCAGGTCTAAATCAGGACTAAACCAGGTCTAAATCAGGACTAAACCAGGTCTAAACCAGGACTAAACCAGAACTAAACCAGGACTAAACCAGAACTAAACCAGGACTAAACTAGGACTAAACCAGGTCCAAACCCGGACTAAACCAGGACTAAACCAGGTCCAAACCAGGTCTAAACCAGAACTAAACCAGGACTAAACCAGGTCTAAACCAGGACTAAACCAGGACTAAACCAGGTCCAAACCAGGTCTAAACCAGGTATAAACCGGGTCTAAAACGGGACTAAACCAGAACTAAACCAGATCTAAACCAGTTCTAAACCAGGACTAAACCAGGTCCAAACCAGGTCCAAACCAGGACTAAACCAGGACTAAACCAGGTCTAAACCAGGACTAAACCAGGACTAAACCAGGTCCAAACCAGGTCTAAACCAGGTCTAAACCGGGTCTAAAACGGGACTAAACCAGAACTAAACCAGATCTAAACCAGTTCTAAACCAGGACTAAACCAGGTCTAAACCAGGTCTAAACCAGGTCTAAAACAGGACTAAACCAGGTCTAAACCAGGACTAAACCAGGACTAAACCAGGTCCAAACCAGGTCTAAACCAGGTCTAAACCGGGTCTAAAACGGGACTAAACCAGAACTAAACCAGATCTAAACCAGGTCTAAACCGGGTCTAAAACGGGACCAAATCAGAACTAAACCAGGTCTAAACCAGGACTAAACCAGGACTAAACCAGAACTAAACCAGATCTAAACCAGTTCTAAACCAGGACTAAACCAGGTCTAAACCAGGTCTAAACCAGGACTAAACCAGGACTAAACCAGGTCCAAACCAGGTCTAAACCAGGTCTAAACCGGGTCTAAAACGGGACTAAACCAGAACTAAACCAGGACTAAACCAGGACTAAACCAGGACTAAACCAGGTCCAAACCAGGTCTAAACCAGGACTAAACCAGGTCCAAACCAGGTCTAAACCAGGACTAAACCAGGACTAAACCGGGTCTAAAACGGGACTAAACCAGAACTAAACCAGATCTAAACCAGTTCTAAACCAGGACTAAACCAGGTCCAAACCAGGTCTAAACCAGGACTAAACCAGGACTAAACCAGGTCCAAACCAGGTCTAAACCAGGTCTAAACCGGGTCTAAAACGGGACTAAACCAGAACTAAACCAGGTCTAAACCAGGACTAAACCAGGACTAAACCAGGTCAAAACCAGGTCTAAACCAGGACTAAACCAGGTCTAAACCAGGATTAAACCAGGACTAAACCAGGTCTAAACCAGGTCCAAACCAAGTCTAAACCAGGTCTAAACCAGGACTAAACCAGGATTAAACCAGGTCTAAACCAGGACTAAACCAGGACTAAACCAGGTCTAAACCAGGTCTAAACCAGGTCTAAACCAGGACTAAACCAGGACTAAACCAGGATTAAACCAGGTCTAAACCAGGACTAAACCAGGACTAAACCAGAACTAAACCAGAACTAAACCAGGTCTAAACCGGGACTAAACCAGAACTAAACCAGGTCTAAACCAGGACTAAACCAGAACTAAACCAGGTCTAAACCAGGACCTAACCAGGACTAAACCAGGTCTAAACCAGGACTAAACCAGGACTAAACCAGGTCCAAACCAAGTCTAAACCAGGTCTAAACCAAATCTAAACCAGGACTAAACCAGGTTCAAACCAGGACTAAACCAGGTCTAAACCAGGACTAAACCAGGACTAAACCAGGACTAAACCAGGTCTAAACCAGGTCTAAACCAGGTCTAAACCAGATCTAAACCAGGACTAAACCAGGTCAAAACCAGGACTAAACCAGGTCAAAACCAGGTCCAAACCAGGTCTAAACCAGGACTAAACCAGGTCTAAACCAGGACTAAACCAGGTCTAAACCAGGACTAAACCAGGACTAAACCAGGTCTAAACCAGGACTAAACCAGGTCTAAACCAGGTCTAAACCAGGACTAAACCAGGACTAAACCAGGTCTAAACCAGGACTAAACAGGGACTAAACCAGGTCTAAACTAGGACTAAACCAGGACTAAACCAGGTCTAAACCAGGTCCAAACCAGGTCTAAACCAGGTCTAAACCAGGACTAAACCAGGACTAAACCAGGTCAAAACCAGGTCTAAACCAGGACTAATCCATGACTAAACCAGGACTAAACCAGGTCTAAACCAGGACTAAACCAGGACTAAACCAGGTCCAAACCAGGTCTAAACCAGGTCTAAACCGGGTCTAAAACGGGACTAAACCAGAACTAAACCAGGTCTAAACCAGGACTAAACCAGGACTAAACCAGGTCAAAACCAGGTCTAAACCAGGACTAAACCAGGACTAAACCAGGTCCAAACCAAGTCTAAACCAGGACTAAACCAGGACTAAACCAGGTCTAAACCAGGTCTAAACCAGGACTAAACCAGGTCAAACCAGGACTAAACCAGGTCTAAACCAGGTCTAAACCAGGACTAAACCAGGACTAAACCAGGTCCAAACCAGGTCTAAACCAGGTCTAAACCGGGTCTAAAACGGGACTAAACCAGAACTAAACCAGGTCTAAACCAGGACTAAACCAGGACTAAACCAGGTCAAAACCAGGTCTAAACCAGGACTAAACCAGGACTAAACCAGGTCCAAACCAAGTCTAAACCAGGACTAAACCAGGTCTAAACCAGGTCTAAACCAGGACTAAACCAGGTCAAACCAGGACTAAACCAGGTCTAAACCAGGTCTAAACCAGGACTAAACAGGGACTAAACCAGGTCTAAACCAGGACTAAACCAGGTCTAAACCAGGACTAAACCAGGACTAAACCAGGTCTAAACCAGGACTAAACCAGGACTAAACCAGGTCCAAACCAAGTCTAAACCAGGACTAAACCAGGTCTAAACCAGGACTAAACCAGGACTAAACCAGGTCTAAACCAGGACTAAACCAGGTCTAAACCAGGACTAAACCAGGACTAAACCAGGTCTAAACCAGGACTAAACCAGGTCTAAACCAGGACTAAACCAGGACTAAACCAGGTCCAAACCAAGTCTAAACCAGGTCAAAACCAGGTCTAAACCAGGACTAAACCAGGACTAAACCAGGTCCAAACCAAGTCTAAACCAGGACTAAACCAGGACTAAACCAGGACTAAACCAGGACTAAACCAGGTCCAAACCAAGTCTAAACCAGGACTAAACCAGGACTAAAGCAGGTCCAAACCAAGTCTAAACCAGGACTAAACAGGGACTAAACCAGGTCTAAACCAGGACTAAACCAGGACTAAACCAGGTCTAAACCAGGACTAAACCAGGACTAAACCAGGTCCAAACCAGGACTAAACCAGGACTAAACCAGGTCTAAACCAGGACTAAACCAGAACTAAACCAGGACTAAACCAGGTCCAAACCAAGTCTAAACCAGGACTAAACCAGGACTAAACCAGGTCTAAACCAGGTCTAAACCAGGACTAAACCAGGTCAAACCAGGACTAAACCAGGTCTAAACCAGGTCTAAACCAGGACTAAACAGGGACTAAACCAGGTCTAAACCAGGACTAAACCAGGTCTAAACCAGGACTAAACAGGGACTAAACCAGGTCTAAACCAGGACTAAACCAGGACTAAACCAGGACTAAACCAGGTCTAAACCAGCTCTAAACCAGGACTAAACCAGGACTAAACCAGGACTAAACCAGGTCAAACCAGGACTAAACCAGGTCTAAACCAGGACTAAACCAGGACTAAACCAGGACTAAACCAGGACTAAACCAGGTCCAAACCAGGTCAAAACAAGGTCTAAACCAGGTCTAAATCAGGACTAAACCAGGTCTAAACCAGAACTAAACCAGGACTAAACCAGAACTAAACCAGAACTAAACCAGGACTAAACCAGAACTAAACCAGGACTAAACTAGGACTAAACCAGTTCTAAACCAGGTCCAAACCAGAACTAAACCAGGACTAAACCAGGACTAAACCAGGTCCAAACCAGGTCTAAACCAGGACTAAACCAGGACTAAACCAGGTCTAAACCAGGACTAAACCAGGACTAAACCAGGACTAAACCAGGACTAAACCAGGTCTAAACCAGGACTAAACCAGGACTAAACCAGTTCTAAACCAGGACTAAACCAGGTCTAAACCAGGATTAAACCAGGACTAAACCAGGTCTAAACCAGGTCTAAACCAGGACTAAACCAGATCTAAAACAGGACTAAACAGGGACTAAACCAGGTCTAAACCAGAACTAAACCAGTTCTAAACCAGGTCCAAACCAGGACTAAACCAGTTCTAAACCAGGTCCAAACCAGAACTAAACCAGGACTAAACCAGGACTAAACCAGGTCCAAACCAGGTCTAAACCAGGACTAAACCAGGACTAAACCAGGTCTAAACCAGGACTAAACCAGGACTAAACCAGGTCTAAACCAGGACTAAACCAGGACTAAACCAGGTCTAAACCAGGTCTAAACCAGGACTAAACCAGATCTAAAACAGGACTAAACCAGGACTAAACCAGAACTAAACCAGGTCTAAACCAGGACTAAACCAGGTCTAAACCAGGACTAAACCAGGACTAAACCAGGTCTAAACCAGGACTAAACCAGGTCTAAACCAGGACTAAACCAGAACTAAACCAGGACTAAACTAGGACTAAACCAGGTCCAAACCCGGACTAAACCAGGACTAAACCAGGTCCAAACCAGGTCTAAACCAGGACTAAACCAGGACTAAACCAGGTCTAAACCAGGACATAACCAGGTCTAAACCAGGACTAAACCAGGTCCAAACCAGATATAAACCAGGTCTAAACCGGGTCTAAAACGGGACTAAACCAGAACTAAACCAGATCTAAACCAGTTCTAAACCAGGACTAAACCAGGTCTAAACCTGGACTAAACCAGGACTAAACCAGAACTAAACCAGGACTAAACTAGGACTAAACCAGGTCCAAACCCGGACTAAACCAGGACTAAACCAGGACTAAACCAGGTCCAAACCAGGTCTAAACCAGTCTAAACCGGGTCTAAAACGGGACTAAACCAGAACTAAACCAGGTCTAAACCAGGACTAAACCAGGACTAAACCAGGTCAAAACCAGGTCTAAACCAGGACTAAACCAGGTCTAAACCAGGACTAAACCAGGTCCAAACCAGGTCTAAACCAGGACTAAACCAGGTCCAAACCAGGTCTAAACCGGGTCTAAACCGGGTCTAAAACGGGACTAAACCAGAACTAAACCAGGTCTAAACCAGGACTAAACCAGGACTAAACCAGGTCAAAACCAGGTCTAAACCAGGACTAAACCAGGTCCAAACCAGGTCTAAACCAGGACTAAACCAGGACTAAACCAGGTCCAAACCAGGTCTAAACCAGGTCTAAACCAGGTCTAAACCAGGTCTAAACCAGGACTAAACCAGATCTAAAACAGGACTAAACAGGGACTAAACCAGGTCTAAACCAGAACTAAACCAGTTCTAAACCAGGTCCAAACCAGGACTAAACCAGTTCTAAACCAGGTCCAAACCAGAACTAAACCAGGACTAAACCAGGACTAAACCAGGTCCAAACCAGGTCTAAACCAGGACTAAACCAGGACTAAACCAGGTCTAAACCAGGACTAAACCAGGACTAAACCAGGTCTAAACCAGGACTAAACCAGGACTAAACCAGGTCTAAACCAGGTCTAAACCAGGACTAAACCAGATCTAAAACAGGACTAAACCAGGACTAAACCAGAACTAAACCAGGTCTAAACCAGGACTAAACCAGGTCTGAACCAGGACTAAACCAGGACTAAACCAGGTCTAAACCAGGACTAAACCAGGTCTAAACCAGGACTAAACCAGAACTAAACCAGGACTAAACTAGGACTAAACCAGGTCCAAACCCGGACTAAACCAGGACTAAACCAGGTCCAAACCAGGTCTAAACCAGGACTAAACCAGGACTAAACCAGGTCTAAACCAGGTCTAAACCAGGTCCAAACCAGATATAAACCAGGTCTAAACCGGGTCTAAAACGGGACTAAACCAGAACTAAACCAGATCTAAACCAGTTCTAAACCAGGACTAAACCAGGTCTAAACCAGGACTAAACCAGGACTAAACCAGAACTAAACCAGGACTAAACTAGGACTAAACCAGGTCCAAACCCGGACTAAACCAGGACTAAACCAGGACTAAACCAGGTCCAAACCAGGTCTAACCCAGGTCTAAACCGGGTCTAAAACGGGACTAAACCAGAACTAAACCAGGTCTAAACCAGGACTAAACCAGGACTAAACCAGGTCAAAACCAGGTCTAAACCAGGACTAAACCAGGTCTAAACCAGGACTAAACCAGGTCCAAACCAGGTCTAAACCAGGACTAAACCAGGTCCAAACCAGGTCTAAACCAGGACTAAACCAGGACTAAACCAGGTCCAAACCAGGTCTAAACCAGGTCTAAACCAGGTCTAAACCAGGTCTAAACCAGGACTAAACCAGGTCCAAACCAAGTCTAAACCAGGACTAAACCAGGACTAAACCAGGTTCAAACCAGGACTAAACCAGGTCTAAACCAGGACTAAACCAGGACTAAACCAGGACTAAACCAGGTCTAAACCAGGTCTAAACCAGGTCTAAACCAGATCTAAACCAGGACTAAACCAGGTCTAAACCAGGTCTAAACCAGGACTAAACCAGGACTAAACCAGGTCTAAACCAGGTCTAAACCAGGACTAAACCAGGTCTAAACCAGGACTAAACCAGGTCTAAACCAGGTCTAAACCAGGTCTAAACCAGGACTAAACCAGGTCTAAACCAGGTCTAAACCAGATCCAAACCAGGACTAAACCAGGTCTAAACCAGGTCAAAACCAGGACTAAACCAGGTCAAAACCAGGTCCAAACCAGGTCTAAACCAGGACTAAACCAGGTCTAAACCAGGACTAAACCAGGTCTAAACCAGGACTAAACCAGGACTAAACCAGGTCTAAACCAGGACTAAACCAGGTCTAAACCAGGTCTAAACCAGGACTAAACCAGGACTAAACCAGGTCTAAACCAGGACTAAACCAGGACTAAACCAGGACTAAACCAGGACTAAACCAGAACTAAACCAGATCTAAACCAGATCTAAACCAGGACTAAACCAGAACTAAACCAGAACTAAACCAGGTCTAAACCAGAACTAAACCAGGACTAAACCAGGACTAAACCAGAACTAAACCAGGACTAAACTAGGACTAAACCAGGTCTAAACCGGGTCTAAAACGGGACTAAACCAGAACTAAACCAGGTCTAAACCAGGACTAAACCAGGTCTAAACCAGGTCCAAACCAGGACTAAACCAGAACTAAACCAGGTCTAAACCAGGTCTAAACCAGGACTAAACCAGGACTAAACCAAATCTAAACCAGGACTAAACCAGGACTAAACCAGGTCCAAACCAAGTCTAAACCAGGACTAAACCAGAACTAAACCAGAACTAAACCAGGTCTAAACCGGGACTAAACCAGGACTAAACCAGGTCTAAACCAGGACTAAACCAGGTCTAAACCAGGTCTAAACCAGGACTAAACAGGGACTAAACCAGGTCTAAACCAGAACTAAACCAGGACTAAACCAGGACTAAACCAGAACTAAACCAGGACTAAAATAGGACTAAACCAGTTCTAAACCAGGTTCAAACCCGGACTAAACCAGGACTAAACCAGGACTAAACCAGGTCTAAACCAGGTCTAAACCACGTCCAAACCAGGACTAAACCAGGACTAAACCAGGACTAAACCAGGTCTAAACCAGGTCTAAACCAGGACTAAACCAGGTCTAAACCAGGTCTAAACCAGGACTAAACCAGGTCTAAACCAGGTCTAAACCAGGACTAAACCAGGTCTAAACCAGGTCTAAACCAGGACTAAACAGGGACTAAACCAGGTCTAAACCAGAACTAAACCGGGACTAAGCCAGGACTAAACCAGGACTAAACCAGGTCTAAACCAGGTCTAAACCAGGTCTAAACCAGGACTAAACCAGGTCTAAACCAGGACTAAACCAGGACTAAACCAGGTCTAAACCAGGTCAAAACCAGGACTAAACCAGGTCTAAACCGGGACTAAACCAGAACTAAACCAGGACTAAACCAGAACTAAACCAGGACTAAACTAGGACTAAACCAGGTCCAAACCCGGACTAAACCAGGACTAAACCAGGACTAAACCAGGTCCAAACCAGGTCTAACCCAGGTCTAAACCGGGTCTAAAACGGGACTAAACCAGAACTAAACCAGGTCTAAACCAGGACTAAACCAGGACTAAACCAGGTCAAAACCAGGTCTAAACCAGGACTAAACCAGGTCTAAACCAGGACTAAACCAGGTCCAAACCAGGTCTAAACCAGGACTAAACCAGGTCCAAACCAGGTCTAAACCGGGTCTAAACCGGGTCTAAAACGGGACTAAACCAGAACTAAACCAGGTCTAAACCAGGACTAAACCAGGACTAAACCAGGTCAAAACCAGGTCTAAACCAGGACTAAACCAGGTCCAAACCAGGTCTAAACCAGGTCTAAACCAGGTCTAAACCAGGTCTAAACCAGGACTAAACCAGGTCCAAACCAAGTCTAAACCAGGACTAAACCAGGACTAAACCAGGTTCAAACCAGGACTAAACCAGGTCTAAACCAGGACTAAACCAGGACTAAACCAGGACTAAACCAGGTCTAAACCAGGTCTAAACCAGGTCTAAACCAGATCTAAACCAGGACTAAACCAGGTCTAAACCAGGTCTAAACCAGGACTAAACCAGGACTAAACCAGGTCTAAACCAGGTCTAAACCAGGACTAAACCAGGTCTAAACCAGGACTAAACCAGGTCTAAACCAGGTCTAAACCAGGTCTAAACCAGGACTAAACCAGGTCTAAACCAGATCCAAACCAGGACTAAACCAGGTCTAAACCAGGTCAAAACCAGGACTAAACCAGGTCAAAACCAGGTCCAAACCAGGTCTAAACCAGGACTAAACCAGGTCTAAACCAGGACTAAACCAGGTCTAAACCAGGACTAAACCAGGACTAAACCAGGTCTAAACCAGGACTAAACCAGGTCTAAACCAGGTCTAAACCAGGACTAAACCAGGACTAAACCAGGTCTAAACCAGGACTAAACCAGGACTAAACCAGGACTAAACCAGGACTAAACCAGAACTAAACCAGATCTAAACCAGATCTAAACCAGGACTAAACCAGAACTAAACCAGAACTAAACCAGGTCTAAACCAGAACTAAACCAGGACTAAACCAGGACTAAACCAGAACTAAACCAGGACTAAACTAGGACTAAACCAGGTCTAAACCGGGTCTAAAACGGGACTAAACCAGAACTAAACCAGGTCTAAACCAGGACTAAACCAGGTCTAAACCAGGTCCAAACCAGGACTAAACCAGAACTAAACCAGGTCTAAACCAGGTCTAAACCAGGACTAAACCAGGACTAAACCAAATCTAAACCAGGACTAAACCAGGACTAAACCAGGTCCAAACCAAGTCTAAACCAGGACTAAACCAGAACTAAACCAGAACTAAACCAGGTCTAAACCGGGACTAAACCAGGACTAAACCAGGTCTAAACCAGGACTAAACCAGGTCTAAACCAGGTCTAAACCAGGACTAAACAGGGACTAAACCAGGTCTAAACCAGAACTAAACCAGGACTAAACCAGGACTAAACCAGAACTAAACCAGGACTAAAATAGGACTAAACCAGTTCTAAACCAGGTTCAAACCCGGACTAAACCAAGACTAAACCAGGACTAAACCAGGTCTAAACCAGGTCTAAACCACGTCCAAACCAGGACTAAACCAGGACTAAACCAGGACTAAACCAGGTCTAAACCAGGTCTAAACCAGGACTAAACCAGGTCTAAACCAGGTCTAAACCAGGACTAAACCAGGTCTAAACCAGGTCTAAACCAGGACTAAACCAGGTCTAAACCAGGTCTAAACCAGGACTAAACAGGGACTAAACCAGGTCTAAACCAGAACTAAACCGGGACTAAGCCAGGACTAAACCAGGACTAAACCAGGTCTAAACCAGGTCTAAACCAGGTCTAAACCAGGACTAAACCAGGTCTAAACCAGGACTAAACCAGGACTAAACCAGGTCTAAACCAGGTCAAAACCAGGACTAAACCAGGTCTAAACCGGGACTAAACCAGAACTAAACCAGGACTAAACCAGAACTAAACCAGGACTAAACTAGGACTAAACCAGGTCCAAACCCGGACTAAACCAGGACTAAACCAGGTCCAAACCAGGTCTAAACCAGGACTAAACCAGGACTAAACCAGGTCCAAACCAGGTCTAAACCAGGTCTAAACCGGGTCTAAAACGGGACTAAACCAGAACTAAACCAGGACTAAACCAGGTCTAAACCAGGTCTAAACCAGGTCTAAACCAGGACTAAACCAGGACTAAACCAGGTCCAAACCAGGTCTAAACCAGGTCTAAACCGGGTCTAAAACGGGACTAAACCAGGACTAAACCAGGTCCAAACCAGGTCTAAACCAGGTCTAAACCAGTTCTAAACCGGGACTAAACCAGGTCTAAACCAGGTCTAAACCAGGACTAAACCAGGACTAAACCAGGTCTAAACCAGGTCTAAACCGGGTCTAAAACGGGACTAAACCAGGACTAAACCAGGTCCAAACCAGGTCTAAACCAGGTCTAAACCGGGTCTAAAACGGGACTAAACCAGAACTAAACCAGGTCTAAACCGGGACTAAGCCAGGACTAAACCAGGACTAAACCAGGTCTAAACCAGGTCTAAACCAGGTCTAAACCAGGACTAAACCAGGTCTAAACCAGGACTAAACAGGGACTAAACCAGGTCTAAACCAGGTCTAAATCAGGACTAAACCAGGTCTAAATCAGGACTAAACCAGGTCTAAATCAGGACTAAACCAGGTCTAAACCAGGTCCAAACCCGGACTAAACCAGGACTAAACCAGAACTAAACCAGGACTAAACCAGAACTAAACCAGGACTAAACTAGGACTAAACCAGGTCCAAACCCGGACTAAACCAGGACTAAACCAGGTCCAAACCAGGTCTAAACCAGGACTAAACCAGGACTAAACCAGGTCCAAACCAGGTCTAAACCAGGTCTAAACCGGGTCTAAAACGGGACTAAACCAGAACTAAACCAGATCTAAACCAGTTCTAAACCAGGACTAAACCAGGTCCAAACCAGGTCTAAACCAGGACTAAACCAGGACTAAACCAGGTCTAAACCAGGACTAAACCAGGACTAAACCAGGTCCAAACCAGGTCTAAACCAGGTCTAAACCGGGTCTAAAACGGGACTAAACCAGAACTAAACCAGATCTAAACCAGTTCTAAACCAGGACTAAACCAGGTCTAAACCAGGTCTAAACCGGGTCTAAAACGGGACTAAACCAGGACTAAACCAGGTCTAAACCAGGTCTAAACCAGGTCTAAAACAGGACTAAACCAGGTCTAAACCAGGACTAAACCAGGACTAAACCAGGTCCAAACCAGGTCTAAACCAGGTCTAAACCGGGTCTAAAACGGGACTAAACCAGAACTAAACCAGATCTAAACCAGGTCTAAACCGGGTCTAAAACGGGACTAAATCAGAACTAAACCAGGTCTAAACCAGGACTAAACCAGGACTAAACCAGAACTAAACCAGATCTAAACCAGTTCTAAACCAGGACTAAACCAGGTCTAAACCAGGTCTAAACCAGGACTAAACCAGGACTAAACCAGGTCCAAACCAGGTCTAAACCAGGTCTAAACCGGGTCTAAAACGGGACTAAACCAGAACTAAACCAGGACTAAACCAGGACTAAACCAGGACTAAACCAGGTCCAAACCAGGTCTAAACCAGGACTAAACCAGGTCCAAACCAGGTCTAAACCAGGACTAAACCAGGACTAAACCGGGTCTAAAACGGGACTAAACCAGAACTAAACCAGATCTAAACCAGTTCTAAACCAGGACTAAACCAGATCCAAACCAGGTCTAAACCAGGACTAAACCAGGACTAAACCAGGTCCAAACCAGGTCTAAACCAGGACTAAACCAGGTCTAAACCGGGTCTAAAACGGGACTAAACCAGAACTAAACCAGGTCTAAACCAGGACTAAACCAGGACTAAACCAGGTCTAAACCAGGACTAAACCAGGTCCAAACCAGGTCTAAACCAGGACTAAACCAGGTCCAAACCAGGTCTAAACCAGGACTAAACCAGGACTAAACCGGGTCTAAAACGGGACTAAACCAGAACTAAACCAGATCTAAACTAATTCTAAACCAGGACTAAACCAGGTCCAAACCAGGTCTAAACCAGGACTAAACCAGGACTAAACCAGGTCCAAACCAGGTCTAAACCAGGTCTAAACCGGGTCTAAAACGGGACTAAACCAGAACTAAACCAGGTCTAAACCAGGACTAAACCAGGACTAAACCAGGTCAAAACCAGGTCTAAACCAGGACTAAACCAGGTCTAAACCAGGATTAAACCAGGACTAAACCAGGTCTAAACCAGGTCCAAACCAAGTCTAAACCAGGACTAAACCAGGACTAAACCAGGTCTAAACCAGGTCTAAACCAGGTCTAAACCAGGACTAAACCAGGACTAAACCAGGATTAAACCAGGTCTAAACCAGGACTAAACCAGGTCTAAACCAGGACTAAACCAGGTCTAAACCAGGACTAAACCAGGACTAAACCAGGTCTAAACCAGGACTAAACCAGGACTAAACCAGGACTAAACCAGGTCTAAACTAGGACTAAACCAGGACTAAACCAGTTCTAAACCAGGACTAAACCAGGTCTAAACCAGGACTAAACCAGGACTAAACCAGGTCTAAACCAGGTCTAAACCAGGACTAAACCAGGACTAAACCAGGTGTAAACCAGGTCTAAACCATGACTAAACCAGGACTAAACCAGGTCCAAACCAGGTCAAAACCAGGTCAAAACCAGGTCTAAACCAGGTCTAAATCAGGACTAAACCAGGTCCAAACCAAGTCTAAACCAGGACTAAACCAGGACTAAACCAGGTCTAAACCAGGACTAAACCAGGACTAAACCAGTTCTAAACCAGGACTAAACCAGGTCTAAACCAGGACTAAACCAGGACTAAACCAGGTCTAAACCAGGTCTAAACCAGGACAAAACCAGGTCTAAACCAGGACTAAACCAGGTGTAAACCAGGTCTAAACCAGGACTAAACCAGGACTAAACCAGGACTAAACCAGGTCTAAACCAGGACTAAACCAGGTCTAAACCAGGACTAAACCAGGACTAAACCAGGACTAAACCAGGTCTAAACCAGGTCTAAACCAGGACTAAACCAGGACTAAACAGGGACTAAACCAGGACTAAACCAGGACTAAACCAGGACTAAACCAGGTCTAAACCAGGACTAAACCAGGACTAAACCAGGTCAAACCAGGACTAAACCAGAAATAAACCAGGACTCAACCAGAACTAAACCAGAACTAAACCAGGACTAAACCAGGACTAAACCAGAACTAAACCAGGACTAAAATAGGACTAAACCAGTTCTAAACCAGGTTCAAACCCGGACTAAACCAGGACTAAACCAGGACTAAACCAGGTCTAAACCAGGTCTAAACCAGGTCCAAACCAGGACTAAACCAGGACTAAACCAGGACTAAACCAGGTCTAAACCAGGTCTAAACCAGGACTAAACCAGGTCTAAACCAGGTCTAAACCAGGACTAAACCAGGTCTAAACCAGGTCTAAACCAGGACTAAACCAGGTCTAAACTAGGTCTAAACCAGGACTAAACAGGGACTAAACCAGGTCTAAACCAGAACTAAACCAGGACTAAACCAGGACTAAACCAGAACTAAACCAGGACTAAAATAGGACTAAACCAGTTCTAAACCAGGTTCAAACCCGGACTAAACCAGGACTAAACCAGGACTAAACCAGGTCTAAACCAGGTCTAAACCACGTCCAAACCAGGACTAAACCAGGACTAAACCAGGACTAAACCAGGTCTAAACCAGGTCTAAACCAGGACTAAACCAGGTCTAAACCAGGTCTAAACCAGGACTAAACCAGGTCTAAACCAGGTCTAAACCAGGACTAAACCAGGTCTAAACCAGGTCTAAACCAGGACTAAACAGGGACTAAACCAGGTCTAAACCAGAACTAAACCGGGACTAAGCCAGGACTAAACCAGGACTAAACCAGGTCTAAACCAGGTCTAAACCAGGTCTAAACCAGGACTAAACCAGGTCAAAACCAGGACTAAACCAGGACTAAACCAGGTCTAAACCAGGTCAAAACCAGGTCTAAACCAGGTCTAAATCAGGACTAAACCAGGTCTAAATCAGGACTAAACCAGGTCTAAATCAGGACTAAACCAGGTCTAAACCGGGACTAAACCAGAACTAAACCAGGACTAAACCAGAACTAAACCAGGACTAAACTAGGACTAAACCAGGTCCAAACCCGGACTAAACCAGGACTAAACCAGGTCCAAACCAGGTCTAAACCAGGACTAAACCAGGACTAAACCAGGTCTAAACCAGGACTAAACCAGGACTAAACCAGGTCCAAACCAGTTCTAAACCAGGTCTAAACCGGGTCTAAAACGGGACTAAACCAGAACTAAACCAGATCTAAACCAGGTCTAAACCAGGACTAAACCAGGACTAAACCAGGTCCAAACCAGGTCTAAACCAGGTCTAAACCGGGTCTAAAACGGGACTAAACCAGGACTAAACCAGGTCAAAACCAGGTCTAAAACAGGACTAAACCAGGTCTAAACCAGGACTAAACCAGGACTAAACCAGGTCCAAACCAGGTCTAAACCAGGTCTAAACCGGGTCTAAAACGGGACTAAACCAGAACTAAACCAGATCTAAACCAGGTCTAAACCGGGTCTAAAACGGGACTAAATCAGAACTAAACCAGATCTAAACCAGTTCTAAACCAGGACTAAACCAGGTCTAAACCAGGTCTAAACCAGGACTAAACCAGGACTAAACCAGGTCCAAACCAGGTCTAAACCAGGTCTAAACCGGGTCTAAAACGGGACTAAACCAGAACTAAACCAGGTCTAAACCAGGACTAAACCAGGACTAAACCAGGTCTAAACCAGGTCTAAACCAGGTCTAAACCAGGACTAAACCAGGTCTAAACCAGGACTAAACAGGGACTAAACCAGGTCTAAACCAGGACTAAACCAGGACTAAACCAGGTCTAAACCAGGTCAAAACCAGGTCTAAACCAGGTCTAAATCAGGACTAAACCAGGTCTAAATCAGGACTAAACCAGGTCTAAATCAGGACTAAACCAGGTCTAAACCAGGACTAAACCAGAACTAAACCAGGACTAAACCAGAACTAAACCAGGACTAAACTAGGACTAAACCAGGTCCAAACCCGGACTAAACCAGGACTAAACCAGGTCCAAACCAGGTCTAAACCAGAACTAAACCAGGACTAAACCAGGTCTAAACCAGGACTAAACCAGGACTAAACCAGGTCCAAACCAGGTCTAAACCAGGTATAAACCGGGTCTAAAACGGGACTAAACCAGAACTAAACCAGATCTAAACCAGTTCTAAACCAGGACTAAACCAGGTCCAAACCAGGTCCAAACCAGGACTAAACCAGGACTAAACCAGGTCTAAACCAGGACTAAACCAGGACTAAACCAGGTCCAAACCAGGTCTAAACCAGGTCTAAACCGGGTCTAAAACGGGACTAAACCAGAACTAAACCAGATCTAAACCAGTTCTAAACCAGGACTAAACCAGGTCTAAACCAGGTCTAAACCAGGTCTAAACCGGGTCTAAAACGGGACTAAACCAGGACTAAACCAGGTCTAAACCAGGTCTAAACCAGGTCTAAAACAGGACTAAACCAGGTCTAAACCAGGACTAAACCAGGACTAAACCAGGTCCAAACCAGGTCTAAACCAGGTCTAAACCGGGTCTAAAACGGGACTAAACCAGAACTAAACCAGATCTAAACCAGGTCTAAACCGGGTCTAAAACGGGACCAAATCAGAACTAAACCAGGTCTAAACCAGGACTAAACCAGGACTAAACCAGAACTAAACCAGATCTAAACCAGTTCTAAACCAGGACTAAACCAGGTCTAAACCAGGTCTAAACCAGGACTAAACCAGGACTAAACCAGGTCCAAACCAGGTCTAAACCAGGTCTAAACCGGGTCTAAAACGGGACTAAACCAGAACTAAACCAGGACTAAACCAGGACTAAACCAGGACTAAACCAGGTCCAAACCAGGTCTAAACCAGGACTAAACCAGGTCCAAACCAGGTCTAAACCAGGACTAAACCAGGACTAAACCGGGTCTAAAACGGGACTAAACCAGAACTAAACCAGATCTAAACCAGTTCTAAACCAGGACTAAACCAGGTCCAAACCAGGTCTAAACCAGGACTAAACCAGGACTAAACCAGGTCCAAACCATGTCTAAACCAGGTCTAAACCGGGTCTAAAACGGGACTAAACCAGAACTAAACCAGGTCTAAACCAGGACTAAACCAGGACTAAACCAGGTCAAAACCAGGTCTAAACCAGGACTAAACCAGGTCTAAACCAGGATTAAACCAGGACTAAACCAGGTCTAAACCAGGTCCAAACCAAGTCTAAACCAGGTCTAAACCAGGACTAAACCAGGATTAAACCAGGTCTAAACCAGGACTAAACCAGGACTAAACCAGGTCTAAACCAGGTCTAAACCAGGTCTAAACCAGGACTAAACCAGGACTAAACCAGGATTAAACCAGGTCTAAACCAGGACTAAACCAGGACTAAACCAGAACTAAACCAGAACTAAACCAGGACTAAACCAGAACTAAACCAGGTCTAAACCAGGACCTAACCAGGACTAAACCAGGTCTAAACCAGGACTAAACCAGGACTAAACCAGGTCCAAACCAAGTCTAAACCAGGTCTAAACCAAATCTAAACCAGGACTAAACCAGGTTCAAACCAGGACTAAACCAGGTCTAAACCAGGACTAAACCAGGACTAAACCAGGACTAAACCAGGTCTAAACCAGGTCTAAACCAGGTCTAAACCAGATCTAAACCAGGACTAAACCAGGTCAAAACCAGGACTAAACCAGGTCAAAACCAGGTCCAAACCAGGTCTAAACCAGGACTAAACCAGGTCTAAACCAGGACTAAACCAGGTCTAAACCAGGACTAAACCAGGACTAAACCAGGTCTAAACCAGGACTAAACCAGGTCTAAACCAGGTCTAAACCAGGACTAAACCAGGACTAAACCAGGTCTAAACCAGGACTAAACAGGGACTAAACCAGGTCTAAACTAGGACTAAACCAGGACTAAACCAGGTCTAAACCAGGT
Source organism: Eucyclogobius newberryi (assembly GCF_026437365.1). Lineage (NCBI taxonomy): Eukaryota > Metazoa > Chordata > Actinopteri > Gobiiformes > Gobiidae > Eucyclogobius > Eucyclogobius newberryi. The sequence goes on from NW_027316125.1 coordinate 45,179, forward strand.
CCAAACCAGGTCTAAACCAGGTCTAAACCAGGACTAAACCAGGACTAAACCAGGTCTAAACCAGGACTAATCCATGACTAAACCAGGACTAAACCAGGTCCAAACCAGGTCTAAACCAGGTCTAAACCGGGTCTAAAACGGGACTAAACCAGAACTAAACCAGGTCTAAACCAGGACTAAACCAGGACTAAACCAGGTCAAAACCAGGTCTAAACCAGGACTAAACCAGGACTAAACCAGGTCCAAACCAAGTCTAAACCAGGACTAAACCAGGACTAAACCAGGTCTAAACCAGGTCTAAACCAGGACTAAACCAGGTCAAACCAGGACTAAACCAGGTCTAAACCAGGTCTAAACCAGGACTAAACCAGGACTAAACCAGGTCCAAACCAGGTCTAAACCAGGTCTAAACCGGGTCTAAAACGGGACTAAACCAGAACTAAACCAGGTCTAAACCAGGACTAAACCAGGACTAAACCAGGTCAAAACCAGGTCTAAACCAGGACTAAACCAGGACTAAACCAGGTCCAAACCAAGTCTAAACCAGGACTAAACCAGGTCTAAACCAGGTCTAAACCAGGACTAAACCAGGTCAAACCAGGACTAAACCAGGTCTAAACCAGGTCTAAACCAGGACTAAACAGGGACTAAACCAGGTCTAAACCAGGACTAAACCAGGTCTAAACCAGGACTAAACCAGGACTAAACCAGGTCTAAACCAGGACTAAACCAGGACTAAACCAGGTCCAAACCAAGTCTAAACCAGGACTAAACCAGGTCTAAACCAGGACTAAACCAGGACTAAACCAGGTCTAAACCAGGACTAAACCAGGTCTAAACCAGGACTAAACCAGGACTAAACCAGGTCTAAACCAGGACTAAACCAGGTCTAAACCAGGACTAAACCAGGACTAAACCAGGTCCAAACCAAGTCTAAACCAGGTCAAAACCAGGTCTAAACCAGGACTAAACCAGGACTAAACCAGGTCCAAACCAAGTCTAAACCAGGACTAAACCAGGACTAAACCAGGACTAAACCAGGACTAAACCAGGTCCAAACCAAGTCTAAACCAGGACTAAACCAGGACTAAAGCAGGTCCAAACCAAGTCTAAACCAGGACTAAACAGGGACTAAACCAGGTCTAAACCAGGACTAAACCAGGACTAAACCAGGTCTAAACCAGGACTAAACCAGGACTAAACCAGGTCCAAACCAGGACTAAACCAGGACTAAACCAGGTCTAAACCAGGACTAAACCAGAACTAAACCAGGACTAAACCAGGTCCAAACCAAGTCTAAACCAGGACTAAACCAGGACTAAACCAGGTCTAAACCAGGTCTAAACCAGGACTAAACCAGGTCAAACCAGGACTAAACCAGGTCTAAACCAGGTCTAAACCAGGACTAAACAGGGACTAAACCAGGTCTAAACCAGGACTAAACCAGGTCTAAACCAGGACTAAACAGGGACTAAACCAGGTCTAAACCAGGACTAAACCAGGACTAAACCAGGACTAAACCAGGTCTAAACCAGCTCTAAACCAGGACTAAACCAGGACTAAACCAGGACTAAACCAGGTCAAACCAGGACTAAACCAGGTCTAAACCAGGACTAAACCAGGACTAAACCAGGACTAAACCAGGACTAAACCAGGTCCAAACCAGGTCAAAACAAGGTCTAAACCAGGTCTAAATCAGGACTAAACCAGGTCTAAACCAGAACTAAACCAGGACTAAACCAGAACTAAACCAGAACTAAACCAGGACTAAACCAGAACTAAACCAGGACTAAACTAGGACTAAACCAGTTCTAAACCAGGTCCAAACCAGAACTAAACCAGGACTAAACCAGGACTAAACCAGGTCCAAACCAGGTCTAAACCAGGACTAAACCAGGACTAAACCAGGTCTAAACCAGGACTAAACCAGGACTAAACCAGGACTAAACCAGGACTAAACCAGGTCTAAACCAGGACTAAACCAGGACTAAACCAGTTCTAAACCAGGACTAAACCAGGTCTAAACCAGGATTAAACCAGGACTAAACCAGGTCTAAACCAGGTCTAAACCAGGACTAAACCAGATCTAAAACAGGACTAAACAGGGACTAAACCAGGTCTAAACCAGAACTAAACCAGTTCTAAACCAGGTCCAAACCAGGACTAAACCAGTTCTAAACCAGGTCCAAACCAGAACTAAACCAGGACTAAACCAGGACTAAACCAGGTCCAAACCAGGTCTAAACCAGGACTAAACCAGGACTAAACCAGGTCTAAACCAGGACTAAACCAGGACTAAACCAGGTCTAAACCAGGACTAAACCAGGACTAAACCAGGTCTAAACCAGGTCTAAACCAGGACTAAACCAGATCTAAAACAGGACTAAACCAGGACTAAACCAGAACTAAACCAGGTCTAAACCAGGACTAAACCAGGTCTAAACCAGGACTAAACCAGGACTAAACCAGGTCTAAACCAGGACTAAACCAGGTCTAAACCAGGACTAAACCAGAACTAAACCAGGACTAAACTAGGACTAAACCAGGTCCAAACCCGGACTAAACCAGGACTAAACCAGGTCCAAACCAGGTCTAAACCAGGACTAAACCAGGACTAAACCAGGTCTAAACCAGGTCTAAACCAGGACATAACCAGGTCTAAACCAGGACTAAACCAGGTCCAAACCAGATATAAACCAGGTCTAAACCGGGTCTAAAACGGGACTAAACCAGAACTAAACCAGATCTAAACCAGTTCTAAACCAGGACTAAACCAGGTCTAAACCTGGACTAAACCAGGACTAAACCAGAACTAAACCAGGACTAAACTAGGACTAAACCAGGTCCAAACCCGGACTAAACCAGGACTAAACCAGGACTAAACCAGGTCCAAACCAGGTCTAAACCAGTCTAAACCGGGTCTAAAACGGGACTAAACCAGAACTAAACCAGGTCTAAACCAGGACTAAACCAGGACTAAACCAGGTCAAAACCAGGTCTAAACCAGGACTAAACCAGGTCTAAACCAGGACTAAACCAGGTCCAAACCAGGTCTAAACCAGGACTAAACCAGGTCCAAACCAGGTCTAAACCGGGTCTAAACCGGGTCTAAAACGGGACTAAACCAGAACTAAACCAGGTCTAAACCAGGACTAAACCAGGACTAAACCAGGTCAAAACCAGGTCTAAACCAGGACTAAACCAGGTCCAAACCAGGTCTAAACCAGGACTAAACCAGGACTAAACCAGGTCCAAACCAGGTCTAAACCAGGTCTAAACCAGGTCTAAACCAGGTCTAAACCAGGACTAAACCAGATCTAAAACAGGACTAAACAGGGACTAAACCAGGTCTAAACCAGAACTAAACCAGTTCTAAACCAGGTCCAAACCAGGACTAAACCAGTTCTAAACCAGGTCCAAACCAGAACTAAACCAGGACTAAACCAGGACTAAACCAGGTCCAAACCAGGTCTAAACCAGGACTAAACCAGGACTAAACCAGGTCTAAACCAGGACTAAACCAGGACTAAACCAGGTCTAAACCAGGACTAAACCAGGACTAAACCAGGTCTAAACCAGGTCTAAACCAGGACTAAACCAGATCTAAAACAGGACTAAACCAGGACTAAACCAGAACTAAACCAGGTCTAAACCAGGACTAAACCAGGTCTGAACCAGGACTAAACCAGGACTAAACCAGGTCTAAACCAGGACTAAACCAGGTCTAAACCAGGACTAAACCAGAACTAAACCAGGACTAAACTAGGACTAAACCAGGTCCAAACCAGGTCTAAACCAGGACTAAACCAGGACTAAACCAGGTCTAAACCAGGTCTAAACCAGGTCCAAACCAGATATAAACCAGGTCTAAACCGGGTCTAAAACGGGACTAAACCAGAACTAAACCAGATCTAAACCAGTTCTAAACCAGGACTAAACCAGGTCTAAACCAGGACTAAACCAGGACTAAACCAGAACTAAACCAGGACTAAACTAGGACTAAACCAGGTCCAAACCCGGACTAAACCAGGACTAAACCAGGACTAAACCAGGTCCAAACCAGGTCTAACCCAGGTCTAAACCGGGTCTAAAACGGGACTAAACCAGAACTAAACCAGGTCTAAACCAGGACTAAACCAGGACTAAACCAGGTCAAAACCAGGTCTAAACCAGGACTAAACCAGGTCCAAACCAGGTCTAAACCAGGACTAAACCAGGACTAAACCAGGTCCAAACCAGGTCTAAACCAGGTCTAAACCAGGTCTAAACCAGGTCTAAACCAGGACTAAACCAGGTCCAAACCAAGTCTAAACCAGGACTAAACCAGGACTAAACCAGGTTCAAACCAGGACTAAACCAGGTCTAAACCAGGACTAAACCAGGACTAAACCAGGACTAAACCAGGTCTAAACCAGGTCTAAACCAGGTCTAAACCAGATCTAAACCAGGACTAAACCAGGTCTAAACCAGGTCTAAACCAGGACTAAACCAGGACTAAACCAGGTCTAAACCAGGTCTAAACCAGGACTAAACCAGGTCTAAACCAGGACTAAACCAGGTCTAAACCAGGTCTAAACCAGGTCTAAACCAGGACTAAACCAGGTCTAAACCAGGTCTAAACCAGATCCAAACCAGGACTAAACCAGGTCTAAACCAGGTCAAAACCAGGACTAAACCAGGTCAAAACCAGGTCCAAACCAGGTCTAAACCAGGACTAAACCAGGTCTAAACCAGGACTAAACCAGGTCTAAACCAGGACTAAACCAGGACTAAACCAGGTCTAAACCAGGACTAAACCAGGTCTAAACCAGGTCTAAACCAGGACTAAACCAGGACTAAACCAGGTCTAAACCAGGACTAAACCAGGACTAAACCAGGACTAAACCAGGACTAAACCAGAACTAAACCAGATCTAAACCAGATCTAAACCAGGACTAAACCAGAACTAAACCAGAACTAAACCAGGTCTAAACCAGAACTAAACCAGGACTAAACCAGGACTAAACCAGAACTAAACCAGGACTAAACTAGGACTAAACCAGGTCTAAACCGGGTCTAAAACGGGACTAAACCAGAACTAAACCAGGTCTAAACCAGGACTAAACCAGGTCTAAACCAGGTCCAAACCAGGACTAAACCAGAACTAAACCAGGTCTAAACCAGGTCTAAACCAGGACTAAACCAGGACTAAACCAAATCTAAACCAGGACTAAACCAGGACTAAACCAGGTCCAAACCAAGTCTAAACCAGGACTAAACCAGGACTAAACCAGAACTAAACCAGAACTAAACCAGGTCTAAACCGGGACTAAACCAGGACTAAACCAGGTCCAAACCAAGTCTAAACCAGGTCTAAACCAAATCTAAACCAGGACTAAACCAGGACTAAACCAGGTCCAAACCAAGTCTAAACCAGGACTAAACCAGGACTAAACCAGAACTAAACCAGAACTAAACCAGGTCTAAACCGGGACTAAACCAGGACTAAACCAGGTCCAAACCAAGTCTAAACCAGGTCTAAACCAGGACTAAACCAGGACTAAACCAGGTCTAAACCAGGTCTAAACCAGATCTAAACCAGGACTAAACCAGGTCAAAACCAGGACTAAACCAGGTCAAAACCAGTTCTAAACCAGGACTAAACCAGGTCTAAACCAGGTCTAAACCAGAACTAAACCAGGACTAAACCAGGACTAAACCAGAACTAAACCAGGACTAAACCAGGTCTAAACCAGGACCTAACCAGGACTAAACCAGGTCTAAACCAGGACTAAACCAGGTCTAAACCAGGACTAAACTAGGACTAAACCAGGTCTAAACCAGGACTAAACCAGGTCTAAACCAGGTCTAAACCAGGTCTAAACCAGGACTAAACCAGGTCTAAACCATGACTAAACCAGGTCTAAACCAGGTCTAAACCAGGACTAAACCAGGTCTAAACCAGGTCTAAAACAGGACTAAACCAGGTCTAAACCAGGACTAAACCAGGTCTAAACCATGACTAAACCAGGTCTAAACCAGGTCTAAACCAGGACTAAACCAGGTCCAAACCAGGTCTAAAACAGGACTAAACCAGGACTAAACCAGGACTAAACCAGGACTAAACCAGGTCTAAACCAGGACTAAACCAGGACTAAACCAGGACTAAACCAGGACTAAACCAGGACTAAACCAGAACTAAACCAGATCTAAACCAGGTCTAAAACAGAACTAAACCAGGACTAAACCAGGACATAAACCAGAACTAAACCAGGACTAAACCAGAACTAAACCAGAACTAAACCAGGACTAAACCAGGTCTAAACCAGGACTAAACAAGGACTAAACCAGGTCTAAACCAGGACTAAACACGGTCTAAACCAGGTCTAAACCAGGACTAAACCAGGACTAAACCAGGACTAAACCAGAACTAAACCAGATCTAAACCAGGTCTAAAACAGAACTAAACCAGGACTAAACCAG